>NW_019384700.1:615475-662874 GCF_000671375.1 Centruroides sculpturatus | reverse complement strand
GAAACTTGCATCAGAATTTCAACTTAAAAAGGAAAAAAAAAGTTTTAATGACGTATAACGGTAAAAAAAATAGCAATAAAAAATGATTTTCTTTATTTTTTTTAATCAATTTTTTTAATTATTTTTAAAAAAAATTTTTCTTATTTTAATCCATAATTTATAATGTTTAAACGCATGAAATATTAAAACATATTTTATAATTAAACGGGAAAATGTTATTTAATTATTAAATTAAATATAAATTATTCAAATTGAATTAATTTATAAATTTACTGGTATATTTACTGGTAGAGAAGAGAGATGCGCCATAGTTAAATATTAGATTTTTACATTGCGTTCTATTATTAAAATATTCATAAAAGAATTTTTAATAAAATATACGATAAATAATTAATTTATTTAAAGTAAAAACAACGGCATAAATATATATATTTATTTATTTATTTGTTTAAAAGGATAATGCAGTATATTCGATTTACAGAGGTACTACCGATGCTAAATCATTCAAAGGATGATCATCTGACAAAGACTTAGCCCATTGAGACTTATCTTGTCGCATTAACACGCCTGGTTGGGAACTTGGGATCACTCTACGTTCATGCTGTGCAGTAAAGAGTGGGTACAACATGATCCCGCTTACTGCGCTTAGCAACCAGCATACCTGTCCTAGTTACAGTATTGACAAGACGACAGAACTCGGGCCTAATCCTCTTACGAAAAGGGATACACGGTAAATTAAGGAGGTCGCACAGCATTCTCCAACACCCTATTAGAGTTGACATGTTATTACCTTCAATGGTTACACATTTACTCTTTAATCAGATGCTCAAGTTCGATAGTAAGTTGCTTTTCTAGGAAAGACAAGCCACAGTAAAGTTGAGACAATCCCAACGACTTGTAGAAGCAGACAATGCTGGGGTTAACGACGTGCTTAGAAGTTATCCTATACAACAGTAACACGGCACATATTTCTAGTGTATACGCATTGTTCCGAAACCTATAGCAACACTAGATAACGAGTTCACGGGCTCATAAAAAAAGTGCAAAGCAACATTTCTGAGCTGTAAACAGCTTGCAAGATACTTACTATCTATACACATTTAAAACACTAACTCAACCTTATCCCTTCTCTCTCTAAATGGCTATTTTACCTTCCTTTTTTTAAGCACTCTCCTAATTAAATGAATTATTATCAAAGGTAAGTAAAGGTTAATCAAATAATCTCTTTTTTATTATACTAAAATAAGAATGCCAATTGTTTTCTTTGCTTGTAAAATAATCTGCAAGTTTTAAAGTCATCTTCTTTTAAGGTATGGTTAAAATTTCGTACATTAAAAAATAAAAATGTACGAAATTTTAATTGATAATTAGGTCTTTATAGCTAATTTTTTTATTATTTTAATGTGTGAAAAAGAATATTACTTATTAAAGGATCTTGCACTTTCTTTTTATGATAGATTATTATTATAGTGTGTTAAGATATTAACACATCTAAGTCAAGTTACTGAGATCGTTGGGAGTATAATAGCCATTTTCCTTATATTCTCTCTCTTCTTTTTTTGTTTTTTTTTCTTTTTTCTGTTGAAGATTTCAGTGACGTGGACGATGAAACTATCAACAGAATGGTTGGATCTATGTCTTTCTAATAAGGGAAAAATAATCTTGACTTCTAAATAATTATTAATATTGTTAAAAGGAAATGGAGACAAGAAAAATCAATAAATAATAATAACAACAACACGATATTAAATGAATATTTCTACATAAAACTTTTTAATATATAAAATTAGTCATTTTAAATACATTTTAAAGATAATTTGAAGCATTATTGATTAAATATTATTTCTCTTAGGAAGATGTTTCGAGTATATTTTGTAATTTTTACTTATCTATAGGCCTTATTGTAGTGTAGACGACAAGGCCCATTTGGTATGGAACTTATCTAGACAGGAATCTCAAAAAGATTTGTTAAGAAATTATTCATTTTATCGCATTTCTTGTATATTAAGAGAAAAGAAATGCTTGTTTTTTAAGTCATACAATATTATTTTTTTTTAATATACAAAGGGCCTCAAACAAGTAAATGCAAGTGTTTCTTTCGACTTGGAAGGGGCCTCCAAAAGACGTTACGATATTTAAAAAAATATGTTTTAATATTTCGTATATATGTCTATGTAATACAGAATATAATATACAATAACTTCCCAATTATGACCTGTAGGTCTACATGGTAATCTATATTCATAATTTCCAATTAAATGAGAGACGTTAAAACAATAAGTCAGTAATTTACAAAATCATTTATATACACTATTTTGGTGTATTATAAACGGTACAATAGTTGAGTATAGGTTTCAAGTTTGATCCCAATGTTGTGTCGAAAAACAAACAATACTCCGTATAAAATATTTATTAAGTAATTAATTGAAAACATTTATCGCAAACTAACTTATGATTAAATTATTTAATGCATTATATTACGATAAAATAGCTATAAGAGTTTGTGTAACACAATTAAGTTATCACCACATTTTTATTTGTACTACAAATTATGCGCTGTTATGAAAAGAATATTTTTAAAGTTTTGCCTATCAAAGCTTTAATGAATATCCTTTCCTTTTATTAATCCTTTAAATCCAAAGGTTTAGCATTCGGAAATGTTTGCATTTATCGTTTATTAATGAGTTAATTGTTCGTTGCTTGTGCGAAGCGGTTAAATTTTGTTTACAAACTTTGTTAAATGGGTGTGAAATTGTTTAATTATTACTGATTCACTCTAATTTATCCTGTAACAATTTGCTTCAGCCTTCAATCAGCATTGAATGTAGGTAATTAAGTTAAATATATTATCAATAAAGTTTACTATTCCCGTGTTTAGCGTTGTAGACTTCTTTCTATGATAACGTTTCGCACTTTCATTATATTGTAAGAATAAAATATCCTTAAAATTTATATTTAAATCGATTAGTTTATATCAATTCGAGAGGCCAGTTGAGTTGATATAACGTACAGATTTTTCTAATTGATTGTAAATAACATCATCTGGCTTACAAAACTGCGGCTTCTTTCTATTGATCCTAGATACAGAACGACTGATATTCTTCCCTTTTCATTGTTTTAGCATTGTATTAATGATAGTGGCGCAGAAATTTATATTTTTCAAAATTTAGATACAAATTTTAAATTTAAATCTATAGGCCTGCTAAAATAAACCTACATATCGCTAATAATTTCAATAAGAGGACTAACAATTACAGTCTAATATGGTTTACAAACGATAGTTGGAGAGATTTCTTTTTTGGAGTTTTTTGCTTCAGCAATAATAATAATAATATGATTATGATAATATCGCTCCATATAATGATGCATGATAAATAAGGAGGACAAGGTTTATCCTAGTTGATTTATCAGAGAAGGCTCCGTTCTATATCTTCAATATTAAATTAGCCCTTCTTTATCTATATAAACAATTAAGGATATTTTATGAGTGACGTTTACGATTAAAAGACAAATAATTTTGATAATGCTCAAACTAAAATCTTTACATATTAATCACTCTATGCTGAATTTGTTAGCAGTTAAGCTTACTCGGTGATTAATTTAATAAAAAGCTTTATAGAAAAGGGTTTAAAATACCTCATGTATTTTAATCTTATGCAAGTACAAGTATGCTTCTAACAAATAATCCGATCAATAATAAAATGAGATAATGAGCGTTTAAATTTCAAAAATAATCCTGTTTATATCAATTCATGTAGTGCTTTTCTTCTGCGACTTTGATGTTTAGATAATGGAACGGTCTAATAATAATAATAATAATTTTTTCATTTAGAGATGAATAGCAATTTTTGTTTTCTAGTGACACTTTATTAAGGTTTTTCGGGATTAAGAAACAAAACCGGAATTAAAAAATGATTGTTAATGGTTAAGACAATCGAATTATACTACTGGTATTGGCGAAGAACAATCTACGATCAAATTATGATCCTTTAATCCAATTAAAAGAAAATGATAAAGATTGTAGAAAAATTTTCGTTGGCCTTTTTTTTTTTTAAACAAATCATTTAACTCCAAGGAATATTAATTATTTGAATAAATTAGCTAGAAGGCGAAGGAGTATGTATATGTGATTGTATATATTTCGTCGATGCACTTCAGGTGTCGGTCGAACTTTTCGCAATGACCTATTTAGAGTTTAATCTGAGATGATATGCTGTCATGTCAAATTAATTCTTCAATTTCTATGATTACTAATCGTTAAAAATCAAGAAACGCAAAAAGTAGTTATAATCCGGAACTTAATTTTACACAAGGCCTATTTAAAACTTTATCACTATTGAATTTTATTTTGGATTCCTTATAGAAGAATTCACACGGAACTGTTGCCTCTTGCAAACTCGTTCTGTGCCCAAAGCGGAAGAACTTTACCAGTTCAACATTATTTATCGAGTTAAGAGCCAATTTCATCTAAATAAATAAATGATGCCCTATTATGTAAATGAATCATAAAAAGTCTAGGACAATTCGAAGAGTTAAAGGGATTATTATTATTATTATTAGATTGAATGGAAATTTTTCGAAACGTTAGCTTTGTCTTTATAAAATTTAATTCGAACAATATAAATTCTGGATTTCTTAATAGATTTATGAAACAAATTAAGAACTTTGAAAGAAATCTTCGGGTCAGAAACTTTAGACTAGCTAGCTGACTTAATGGGTTAATCTTCTATAGTTGAGCCGTTGACGGCGTGGAATGTAGGACTGGCCTCAGGCAAATTTGCTTGTTCTCTTCTGTTAACACCTCCATCCTTCGCGTCGCCTAGTTCACGAACAGGCGGGAGAAAGGACCGAGTAGATTTATCGAGCGTGACCGTGACGTCATTACTAATTTTTGGTCATTTGTCTGAGGTTCGAAAAAACTCGTGACGATTATCCGACGTTTTTACAACGGGCAAAATTAATTTACTTCCCATATGTTAACACCANATTTTTTTTTACCTTTTTTTTTAAAGTTTTTTTTAATGAAATTATCGAATTTAAATGATACAAGATGGAAAATTATTCTAGATGATGACGGCTGTTCTGCATTATGTGGCTTAGTATATTACTTTCTAAAACTAATCTTGATCAGAATTAATAAGTAAATATATATATTTATATATTAAAAAACAGAAAAATCAAATCTTAACACAGCTGTTTCCAGTAATATCAATTTTAAGTAAGAAATACACTCTTTTTCAATGAGAATGTATAGAGAAGTTTTTACGGATTAAAAAATTAATATTTTAAATAAAAACATTCTTAAATATGTAATTAATACATTAAAATTTTAATTTGACATTAATACAAATATACAGAAGATTTGGGAGGGCGTAAACGAGATGGATAAAGTAGAAAAATGTATTTAAATTTATTATAAAATAAGTATAATGATAATTTTAAAAAATATTAATTAAAATTTAACAAGTTAATTAGTATTTAAAGTTAAATAACTTGTTAAAGTTGTGGTTAGATCTTTTATTTTTTTTTTACTAAAAATGTTGTAAAAGTCAGCAAGCGTTACTTATTTCAACGCTTAGATTTTTACACGATAACTAAAGAAAGCCTTGAGGTATTGAGAAAGTTGTTAAGGTTAGATTACTAGATAAAGATTTTGCTGTAACAACCCTTCGTATGTGTTATCCAGAATTTTTTTCTTTTATCTTTTTTCAACCTTAAATTTCTAAAAGTTGTTTGAAACCTGAGTAGTTTGAGCTTAAAAAAATTGCTGTAAATCGCAAGAAAATTGAATATATATACTCATAATCATAAAGAAAATAACGCCGACACATTATAATTAATAAAATTATATTAAAAATTTACTTATAAATATTTTTAACTAAGAAAAAATAGGGAGGAAAAAGTGTCTTTTCAACCTTAAATTTCTAAAAGTCCTTTGAAACCGGAGCAGTTTGAGCTTAAAAAATTAATATAAATCGCAAGAAAATTCAATATATATATTCTTAATCATAAAGAAAATAACGTCGAGACATTATAATTAATAAAATTACATTAAAAAATAGGGAGGAAGGAGTGTATCTAATTTTACAGAAGGCGTTTTATATTTTAATTAAATCTTATTTAAAACTATATTATTTAATAACTAGTATCATAATATATTATTTTTTAATTACTTTAATTATAAAAACTTGTTAAATAAGTGTTGTTTAATTCAAAACTCTAATTTAAAGAGAAATTTACTTTAATCAATCAAAACCGCAGGCTATTTAATGAAACAAAGAGAAAGTAAAATAAAAAAATAAAAAGTAAACGAGCGAAATAGAAAAAAAAATGAAAGCAAAGTTACAAAATGAGATTTATTAGCTTTAAATGACCAGTTTTTCTCTCTACAATAAAGGCTAAAGACCTATAACAAGATTTCTAGAGCTAAGAATTCAAGTAAAATACTGTATAATTTTATTTTAATTCTTTATATTTCTCTTTATTTATCAAAAAATCTAGCAAATAAACATATATAGAACATAGTTTACAATAAAGATAAGTTTGTATTGAATGTTGGAGAGTTGCCACATAGGAAATTTACATTACAAAATAACAGAATAAAAACTTCTTCCATACTAAAACAATGAAGAAAGTTTTCAAATTTAGTTTATTTAATCTTTTGTTTCTTGATTACTGTCATATTTTAATGTTTAAATAAAATAAAATAAAATAATAATAATAATAATATTTAATAAACTTTGAACGCCAGTTCCAACTTCTTAAAGAATGCTCAAGTCTTACCATCTTGAGTATGGATTTTTATCATATCCTAATTACAATAAATTTTTGCTAGTTCTATAAATAAAAATGCCATATGTTAGATAAAAATATCATTCATACAAAGCTCATTTTTCTTACTTTCCTGGCAACAATAAGATATTGAAAGTTCTTACATAAGAAAGAGCAAAGAATTCATATTCACTCGAAGGATTTATTTCGAATTTTAAGTGGAAGAATTATCAATTATTATAGTTATAAAAATGCAAAAAAAGGTTATTAAGAAAGAGAAGGGTGCTTTAAATTATAAAAAGAAAAATAAATTAAATTTATGCACAAAAACAATGAGTAAGAAAACTATTATTAATCCAATTACTAATGATGACAATCCGAGTATATATATATATTTTTTTTCTTTAGGAAAAGAATTGTAAGAATTTCAAGATAAAAATATCTCATTCTCTAGCTATCAATATCAAATGTCAACACGACTAAAATAGGGGCTGAGTGAGTATTTGAAGCACGTTATCCACGTCGTGATGCGTGATACCTTATTTTATGTGGTTTACCTGTAGATTCCTCTTTAGGATGCGGTTGCACGGTAAAATACTTAATTCTGTTGAAATCTAAGAAACATTTTAAGTCTTAAACAAACAATTAATTACAGAAAAAAGAAGAGAAAATAAAATTTTCTACCGATCCAAATGTACTGTACAACTATTTCTTTTTTCTTATAAAAGATTTGAAAAGGGGGAGCGTGAGGGATATGACGTCAATTGAAACAACGCATTTCAACTAATGACTTAGTGTCGCCATTATTTTTCTTTTCTCATGGTTGAAAGAAGAGATAAGTCAGTTGTCTGAGCGATTCTCTTTTCTTTTCTGTCTCAACCACTTTCTGGAAATTTGTATTCATTAGGGAGCATTCATTAACTTCTAATGACTCCTGAGTTTAAAGCTTCGAAGCGGAAAATGACCTGTATTTACAAACCTTAAGATCTTCCAAAAGTATTTTGTATAAAATCTGTTATTGTTGTTTGTTCGGTTACGCTATTGTATAGGATTTTTACTCCAATTCGTGTACACGAGTGTGTGTTTACCACTTTACAATCGAAAGCTTATTAAATTTTTCTACCTATGACCTCTTTCTGTATGGCTTTTGTATCGAAGATACACGATACATTGTATTTTAAATCGTAATTTCTTATTGGGCTGCAATATAGACATAAATTCTCACTGCCTATCTGTCTGTCCTTCCTTAATATAGAGAACGATATTAGGTAATTGAAATTTAAGACAGATGTGAAACGAGTAGGGGTAGGAGGTCCCGATTAACTTATACAAACTTCCTGTATAGACTGGAAATCACGTGATTTCAATTTAAAACTTCCTCAGAACAGAGTTAGATGACCGGCATGACTATTGTCATCAGGAAAAGTATGATATACAGGGGCAATACACTACTAATTTAAGATGGACAGCATATATTTAAATTAAATAAATTAAAAAATATGATTAAAAATTGCATTCAGAATAAATAATTGCTCGTACTTCTTCGATATGTTTTCTGACTGTCTTCCACGTCGCGTTAACGCTTTAACTTTGGATAAACACAGAAAAAAAAATGATTAATAACCGCGTACTGAATCACAGAAATTTAAAACCCATGAGAAAAGTAACAAAAATATATTTTTTTTCCTACTTTTTCTAATGATTCGAATCGATTCTTTAACATGGTAGACGTTTTACTGACGTATGGCAGCTGATATAATTACACTGTAATTATTCAACTTAAAGACAACGAATGGTTATTGAACAGATTTATAGTTGAATGAGAAAGAAACATATCTTCCATGTCTGGCAGTGACACGTCACTCCTCTTTATTGAAAATGGGAGGTTTGAGCAAGAAGTTACTAGAAGATGAGATTATAGGTTTTACATTTGTCTAAGATGTGATAAAAGAATGCGTATGACTTAGTTATAATTGAGTATGCTTTCTTCCTGTTTTTTTTTATTTCTTACTAACTCTGCACGCATGTTTTCGACATATCAGCAATAGAAAAATTGTTTTAAATTTACGAAAATATATTTAATTTTTTATTAAAAAAAANAGGTGCGTATATATCATCCCTGGGATTATTCTATTGTTTCTATTTAAGTTAATATTGTAGTAAATATCATCAATTTCTTTGCTAATTGTACACCAGAGAACGATATGATTAAGTATTTTAAATTATTCAGGCGTGCATTTTTGATGATTTCTATAAATCTTTAAAGAATTATAAAATAAATTCGCTAAGCTCTCGAAAATATTCATATTAATTTAATTTATTCAGAAGCTGCGATAACTTACAATTTTTACTGCGGATTATACGATAGTTAATGCTTAAACTAACGATTAAAAAAATATTTATACTCTCTAATAGAGGATAAAAATCATTAAATATACTTAAAAATATCCTTTAAAATATTTTTAAAAAATTAACAAAATTTATCGCATTGAATCAATTATTTAAAAAAAAAAACTGGACTTTATTTGTTTCCATCCTTAATAATTGCTACCATTACCTTTTCAGATTGGTTGAGGGATATTAACGGTATGAGGGCCATATCTCCCGAACTAATGGTACAATTTTCTTGAAAATTTCCAGAAATATTTCCTTATAATTCAGAAATCTCCCTGCAAAATTTCAAAAATTTTCGACAAAAGACACAGAAGTTATCAAGCTTCAAACTGGAGGGAAAAAATCATGCCCACAAACACACTCTAACTTATTATCCAACTCTAACATCCATACATACAGAAAAACCCCAACTTTTTTTAATTTCTCAACGTTTGAAGGTCCCCTTAAACCAAAAATTTAAAAATTTGGGGGCAATACTTACATTTTAATATATTAAATTACGTATATACAGCTTAATAAAAATAAATTTAAAACAACATTTAAAATTATAATTTAACCACAAAATAATCAATAAAGCAATACTTTAAACTTAACACAGTTAATTTCAAAATGATAATTAATATTCAGTTATTAATTAATTTTATGCTCTCAGAATCCCAGTTAAGACTTATAAATGTGTTCCAGTTAACCAATCATGAAAATATATTGCTATTCACTAGATTAAAGTCTTACTAAATATCAAGAGAGGTAATAAAGTTATCAAGCAAAATAAGGGAATTTATAGTAAACTTATTAATATGTTCACGTATATAGGACTTTATAGGACGTGTTCAAGTTGTAGGAATACAACATCATTTATCAGAAATCATTCTAATTAACTTATTATCTAACACTCCACCAATACTCTATAATACCTGAAATGTGAGGTCAATAATCCAATAAGAAGATGGAGAGAAAAATCATATTATTATCACGTCATAATATAAACGAAATTCTAAAAAATATAAGTTAAATTGCTTGAAATTGAATAAAAAATCGACTTCTTGAACACGTATTCAATGTAAATTATTTGTATTGTAGCATCACAATTATACCTTACACTCCAACATACACAAGGTTTAAGCGTGGAAATTATTAATATTAAGATGCATAACCTTACACTAATCTGGAAATTATTATTCGTTTAGGTGTTATAAACCATCGAAATTAATCTGGAACATTTTATTTATATCCTGGATTAAATTAGTTTAGGTTAAAGTATTAAAAACTGCCCAGTTTAATAATTAAAGTGCATAAAAAAGTAGAGAAAATGTTTCAGGTAAAGTAGTGTTTAAGAGGGTCAAAATTAGTTTTAAAATTAATAAATTCAATCGAATAATTTAATAAATATAGAATATTATGTGATTTTTATTTTTTAAATATAATAAATCAAACATGACAATAATAATTCTATACGATCAAAAAATTAAATTTAGTTCATCTCATATTCTGATGTTATGAAAGCAAATGAGTTCTATTACCCTCTTTGCATAAAAAATGCATAGAATAAATGGAATTAAACTTGAGTTAGTCTATTTAGCTCTTTTGTGTGATTAGATTACAGTTATATTATCTCTACAATGAACCATAATTATATATCATTGGATAAAGTGACTCGATATGCAATGATAATAGTCCTTAAATTATATTTTATGAAATTATAAATGTAATTTTTTTGTATAATTAACGATAATTTTTAAAATATACACACATTTTTCAAGTCATATGACGCAAATTTTGATTTTTACCAAGTGTTTTTTATAGGAATTATAGGAGCTTTTATAATTGATTTACGATTAATATTAAAGGAATATCACCAAATTAAAGAAGTTCCTCTATAAAATTATTAAAGTTATATTTATGTCCGCGTAGAGAATATCGAAAAGTACACAATTTTCTGTTCCTACATTAAATTATGTACAAGTAATATAAGGTAGGAGCAGAATATTAGGTACTAACTACTATAATCTAACTACAATATAACTGGAATATAACTCGAAATATCATATTTTAAAATGATTTGTATGCATTAGCTTAACTAGAATCGATATTGGGGGCCCGAATTACAACGTGCAAATCTACATTTATCCCCTTTTTATTATTGTGCATACAGCCACTAGCACTATAAGTGAAGAGGAAACTTTTAGATGCTATATATATATACGTGTTTGTCACATTAAAATAATTTTTTTTTTCATGTAATAATATGATTTTTTCTACTTTTATTTATTTACAAAGCTCAGTGAAGCCTGGTCCCCTACGTAATTGATTGCTTTCTTTTATTTTTTTTTTCTCCCTTTTAAGCAACTTTATACAATATAAGCTCAGTTTTCATTAAGTTTCTTTAACCTAAAACCAGTTTTTCTTACGATGCATATCTTTATTATTACCCATTGTTTCTTGCCAATTATATTTTTAATTACCTTTAACTAATTTCCTTTACAATTTATATATTTAACCCAATTTCCTGTATAGGAGTAGGCATACAATTTTACCAATTTCCTTTATATAAATTCACAAGAACTCCTTCCTTTCATAGCGATTTTTATACAAGACATTATCAATTAATTATTCTACACGATTTAAACTCAATAAAAATTTTTTTCCATTTATGTAAATTATACAATTCTATAATTTCTGGAAATTCAATTAATTTCATCATTTATGATATCAGTGATCGAAACTGAGATAAAGCCATCGTTTCAGCTCGAGTAATTCCCGTTCATTATCATATTTAGAAATTGCTGACCATACAAACAAGGATGCAACGAATCTGTGACGTGCTCTAGAGAGACACACAGACAGACACACACACAGAGAGAGAGAGGGGGGTGTACAGTGCTAGAGAATGGTTATCAGGTTCTTTTATTCTGCAAAGATGATTGAGTGTTACGTTGTATCGTTGGGTCAACATCGTCTAGTAACGTGATATCGTGGTTTCGAGTGATCAACGTGTGCACAGGAGACTTACTAGAAGAATAGAAGAAGGTCTAGTCTTGTTTCCATAGCAATTTTATAAATTAACCGATTCTTATTTTAATAAATTATATAAATAAACACATAAAATATCGTTTATAAAGTCGCGCATCAAATAGTTTTTATAATTTATTTCTTCATTTCTCATTCCTCAAATAAATATATATTTTTAATAATTTATATCTTTTAGACAACCAGACGTGAAGCTTTTATAAGAAATTATAATAAAAATAGAAGAATTTATAAAACTCTAGACATATTTTCAATTTTTAAAAACCTGAAAAGATTTTTAAAACATAAAGAAAAAGAAATGAAAAATTTCTTTGTTTTGGTATTATAAATAATTCAATTTTTTAGACTGTTGCAAGTTTATTTTTATGGAAAAATCCTTGGAATTTAGTGGCTGATGATATGTATCAAGGTGACCCTTAATAACAAGAGATCATTTTTGATATTCATCAAGCCGAGGAAGTTTTACGTAATCACTCAAGTCTCATAGGAAATGCTTGGCATTTACCCGACTTTAAAAGACAACAGTTGCTTAAGATGGTGTTATGGTGAATACTATCTTTGTGTTAGAAGCAGCTGGGGTCGGTTGTCATCTGCTTGATTAATACTCTACATTCGGCATGGGGCGATGGGGACACATTACTTGACGCTGTCTCTATGCCACACTAACCGTGGCCGACATCCAAACTTTTAACATTTTGCCAAACAGGGGGATGCTGTGTGAAAAAAAAAATTAATAGAGGAGAAACTTGGACGTCCCGGGGTGAAGCGGATAAAAGCTTGGATTTTATCGACTTAACACATGGCTAGGAACGGTACGCATATGAACGATGACAAACCATGCGTAACTGCATATACTGGTCAAGGTCTTTTTGATAGAGGAGAGAGGAGATAGGTTAAAAGTAATAATATTTAATTAAATTATTGATTAATATATATATATGTAATTTAAATTAATAAATAGTAGTTTATTGGGGGTGATGATATCTTTTATCGGTACAATCGGCTTAAAATTATATTATTTAGGTGCATAGTAACGTCAAATTACAGTATGAATTACGTCACAGATAAAATTTATGTATTTTAAACAAATAATAATATATTTATACATAAAAATCGCAACGTTTATAGCTATAAATTTATTTATTATCGTGTTGTCTATTATAAAACGATACAGTCATAAATTTTAACTTAAAAATTATTACGAGTTTATAAACACATAAATTTATTATTTCTACACTCGAAGTGGGGGTATTTATTTGAAAAGAAATCAGCAAACACGCAACAAGCTTCGCTTCGTTAGCTCCCATACGATTGTACTCGGCCTTATAAATAATAGCGCAAACAGAAACTATAGAAATAAGCTTCCCTTACCTAAACCGTTGTATCCTGCAGCGTTGTCAGCAGCCACAACAGCCACAGTGTCACGAGGCTGCGCTGTACACTCATTATCCACTCTGCACCCAGCCTTCAGTTGGAATCTGGCTGGTTTCCGCTCCGCTAGCCACCCATACGGGACGATGACTCACCTTGTGAACTCTGACATCCGAACACCGGCCGTAGAATACAGGTAAGAACACCAACCGACGTCCCACACTCCCCTCTACCAACGTAGACTGTTCCTACCGTATAACCAGTTTATGCCATTCATCAAATGCAGACTTTTCATATCGGTTCGTGCAAGGACATTTTTGGAAGTTTGGCCACTCCCTTTGATAGACAAACTGAAAGATTGCTACAAACAGGATAAGGGGGAAGATGCTTTTTAGATCTCGAGTGGCTCTATTACTTATACGTCCCATATATTAAGTGGTCTCACGTGTACAATTACAGACACGGCAAAATGCCATCCACCCTCTACTTTTACAACACGTTGTTCGCCTGTACAACTTACAGAATTATACTTTCAATGTGATTAAATGTGTACACGTCTCTCATTCTCTTTGTGTACTGTAATTAAGTACAATCAAACTAGAACAAAAGAAATTATTTCTAATAAAATATAATAATAAAAAAAATATACAAAAGTTTTATATATTTAAAGTAATAAAATCATTATTAACAATATATAAACGAAAATAATCGATATTGGAGACGAAGTTTATCGATCGAAAATAGTAAAAGGAGAAGTTCTTAATCGAAATTTTCATATCGAATTTTTAAATATATAAATCTCTTTATTACACGATAAACATTTAAGTATTTTAACAAGTGAAAAGTTAGAGAATAAAATTAACCGGTAACCATTATAACATTTGGTAAATATGGATAAAGAAGAAAAGGACACGAAATGGCAATTTTTTTACTCCAACTTCTTGTGCAAATGGAACTAACTAGATTCAGGACAGAGGTGGACACTTCTGTTGACACATTTCTGGATGTCAGAAAGGATGGGGAAGATAGAAGAGAGAGAAAAGAATTCCTTGGGCGAACTGTTAATAGGATAAGCTTGTGAATTCTCTTATCCCTCCTTTCTGTATTGGGGTCTTCCCCTTCTCACTGACTAGTCTGTTTTCTGCTCGAATTCACACCAATCAAAATCTTTATCCGCACTGCAAACTCAATATCCTATTATTTTCTGTTTCTTTTGCTAAAATCTTTCCCTCTTTTTTTTCCCCTGACAGATTCTTTGTTTGTTTTAGTACAAGTTAAAATGTATTTTATTTCTTAAAAACTAGAACTTTATTTTAAAATTTATTATTATATTATTGTTATTTTTTTTTCTTCTTATAAAATATATAAAAATAGTTTTTAAAAGAGATCTTTCTACGAGTACATTAATCATCTCCAAAATATACGTCGATACAGATCTTTCAACTTGGATTTCAATTATAAAGTGACGATAGAATCGATATTTCTAATCTATAAACTTTCAGAAAAGCGATCGAATAGTTTCGTTTATGATGATAATTCACATAAAAAATACCTCAAAAAGAGTGAAAAAATATATATTGGACAAAAATTCCTGATTATAATTAAATTATAAATTGTAAAAAGATTGCTTACATCATTGTTACTTGATGATAAAAAAAATCCATTCTGTATATAAACTCTGGTTTGGATCAGTAAAGTGAGTGTTGACATTATAAGATAAACTTGGATTTTATATATATCTATACACATTTCACTTCTCTAGAAGAATCTTGAAAGGATCTGGATATCAACACTTTTATGTGAAGTGAGATCCTGTATGTAGCAAGCACTCTATTGACAATTGGTAGGGATCATCTTTGTCATCTGCGAACCTCTCTGAAGAGTTTCTTTTTATCCCAATTTTATAGAGCTTAACTCTTAGATATTCAGAAAATATAATTTCTTCTGGAGTGAAAAAATATATAGATATATATTTCAAGGTTATCAGAGAAAGAATCTCAGGAGAGATACCAGCTGCATCTGATATGCTTTAACCAAACAGGATAATGTATCTTTCTTTATATAATCCTCTTCCTAGGCATTTAGTTTAGACTTTTAAATAAAATAAATACATATATTTCTTGTTTATAACATAAAAAAGCATTTATAAGTTATTATTGATATAGAAAACTTTTCGATATTTGCTCCAATTCTGCATTCTTTTCATCCATTTTCAGATGATCCTATCAGAATTATGTATGATGCGACTTCATCCACAGGGAGATAAGAAAATTATTCTGGATGAATCCTCATCCAAGCATCACTCTCGCAAGGGATCAGAAGGAAAATATGAGTCAGAAACTTGAAAGAGGAGCTACTCAATATGAAAAACGAGATATATTTGTTGGATTTCTTCAGGAAAATCCGTAAATTTATCCACAAAAGATCGAGTTATAAAGATGCAAAGAAAAATCAATTGAAAATTCCAATTTATAAACACAGATTTCATTGAGTAAAAATTGAAAGTTACAATTGATAAAAACGCAATTAACAAGTGAAAAAATTCAAAAGTAACTTTCTTTTTTTTTATTATTTATTTTTTTCTTTGGTAGTTTCTTATATCATACCCCATCCAAGATGTTATTTGGTACAGTAATTGGAAGACGTTGAGAGAGACTCACCTCTTAACGGTCCGGCTGATCTGTTCATTACCTGTCTTTTCCCCCATGACAAGCTCTTGATCAGTCAATTAATTTCCACCACGTTGGAGAGACTGGAAAACAAGGCGAACTGACTCTTTATCATATAAATTGGATCATGGTGGAGAAAAAGGTTTCAACTTGGAGACAATAGCTTCGTATCATAGAAGAAGACAATTGGTTTGTAAATTGTAAATTGCTCGAGTGAAAAAATAACATAAGTTGATTTCTTTTGAACAAATCTATTTTTTTTTTCCTTCCCCTTCTTTTATTTTTCAGTTAGTCATATCGTGTTTCTAGAAATTTATCATTAGAGTTTTTACGTTGTTTTACGCTCTCTAGGCGTCAAATTCTCATAGCAGATAATTGCTTGAAGTAAATTGAATGAAAATAAATTGCTTCCGAATACTGAAATATCAAAATTTTAACGCTTTAAAGCTTTAAAATTGAAAATTTTACCAGAAATTCTAAAGTTAAACACGACTTCTGCACTTAAAATTCGTAAAAAAAACAGTAACTTTCCTGTGTGGAAAAAGTAAAGATTTTTGGCTCGTGTTCGAAATCTCTACTAAAATAAAGTATGAAAACAAAAAATATTATAATATTTTATCTATTTTTATATAAAGAATACAATACTTTTTATGTTCAGAGAGTGTTTATATTAAGAAAATTAATCATAGATTAATAACATAATATAGAAGATAAAAATGAAAAATCAATAAATTTCAGAATAAAAAATATATATATATATACAAAAATACAATTTAATTCAATAAGGAAACAAGATTTTTCTGAATGGATAGAAAAATTTTTATTAGTAAAATCTTAAGTATCAATTAAGAAACTTTGTACCCGAAGAATTATCAATTATAGCAACAGAAAATGCAAGTTCTTAAGTTGTAATAACCCCCCTTTTACAACGAATAATCGGTGTAGAAAGCTATTTCTAACCATTATGAGGCTATTCGCATTCCAACTATACTTTGTTGGAAGATAAAATTGCGTGTTGAGGGCAATTTTTCCATATTCTCCGATCGCTACTGTTGTACAGTTGAAGGAAGATAACGTAGAAGACTCATCAGAGACACATACCAGAAGATACGTCTTATGAGGCATATATATTTATAAGTCCTTTAGCAGCTTTCATTAGCAATATGATCGTATGAGAGAATTTAGATGAAAGATGAGAATCGCCTTGTACTTAGCTATTTTATTGTTCATTTGAGCCTAAATTTTGACACGTATTTTTTAAAATTAATGGCCATTTTCTGTATTATTATGAAAGTTAATTAAGTTTAGAGTTATAATGATTATAAATATTAAGCTAATTTCGAAAATTTAAGCTAAAATTCATTTATTGTGAAGATGAAATTACTTAAAAATCATATAATTTAGTTACGAATCTATTTAAGTTTTATTCTATTAATTTCCGAAATTTAAATTTTATAATAGTAAAATATTATATTTTATTTATTTATTCGATTATATAACTAAAATTTTTCATTAAAATTTATATTATAAGTCCTAGAGATGTTAATGCAATGCGTGAATATAAACAGAGAATGAATGAAAGATGAGAGCGTGATGTACAGAAATGATGAATAAAGAAAGAAACATCAGTTGCACGAGAATTAACGTATATAAATAAAATATAAAGTAGAAAGATACAAAATTTAAAAGAAAACTAAATAAATAATTTAAATATTATACCACATCAGGAGCAATTACGATTTAGAATATTAGGATCTGTTCGAAACTCTTGATAATGACGACGTATAAATATAACTATATAAATGATTACACCAGCATCATCACTACACCATCATTGGCATATTCATACATCATCACTTCCATAATTCCTACATTAACATTATTGCTACCATCACTTACATCATCATTGCCATCATCCCCGTATCAGCATCATCGTTAACATCACCTATATCAGCATTATCGCTACCATCATCTACATCATCATCATTACCAAGTACAGTACAATTCGATATTACATCAATTCTTAATTACAGAACGTGTTTAATCACTATTTTACGTTAAAATAAGCACCCATTGAAGCAATATTTACAATTACGATTAGGTATAAAATATTCATAAATAAGCTAATTTTATTTATTTTATAAATAAATTATTACTCAAATCAAATAATTACATACTAAAATATCGACCATAATCATTTTGAATTATAAAATTAATCGATTAATCATTTCGTAATACTCATCACGTTAAATTCTCTAAATAATTTAAATAAAAATAAATTGATTTTTTTATTAATTATTTTACTAGAAATTAAAGAAATATTTATTTAAGAATTTCTTAAGAATTTTTATTTCTTTTTTTTTTTTTTCTTGTATAAGCGATTACTCGAAAGTGCTTGTGCGAATATATTTAACTTTCATAGACAATTAGANGAAAACGAGATTAAAAAGTTTTTTTTCTTGTATAAGCGATTACTCGAAAGTGCTTGTGCGAATATATTTAACTTTCATAGACAATTAGAAGAAAATAAAGAGAGAGAGAGAGAAAAAATGAAATCGTTAATAGAAAAGTAGGTTTTCTTATTGATTACCTAATCATTGGTCACAAAATGATTAATCAATGTGACAATGTCCGATGGAAAACAAGATACAAGAGGTGAATGGCTTCAATCCCATCTTCCCATTTGTAGTTACTATGACAACAGCATCCAAAGAGAAAATAATGTTAAATTAATTGCAAACGTTTGAGCAAAAATAGCTCTTAAAGTGTTTTATTTAATCATTTCTTCAATAAAGTTATTAATTTACAAAAGAAAAAAAAACTTTTCAGTGTAATAACATAAGCAGAGATGAAGAAACTAGAATAAATTTCTCTATAAGTATAATTTTTCTAGATTTAATTCTTAAGAAATGGTATTAAAAAAATCTTTATATTGTTACAAAGAAATTCTACAGAAAAATTAAAATAAATAAATAAATAAAAAGAAGAATTCTTGTAGTGAGTGTTGATAAGTGGAGATAATTAGAGAGGGACATTTGCAAATGGGAACGAAACAATTTTCCATATGTATTTTCCTCCGATAATAAAAGAAGTGATGCTTTTTATCACTTCAATACAACTTATTGGACTATCATTGTTGTTTATGGCGCCAAGTAATTACAAATCGTGGTTCGTTGTGGCACCTTGAGGCACCGCTGCAACGATTCCTCCAGATCTAATCACAGATCTGTACTGCAGTTGATTTGTTGTCCCCACAGCAATTATCTTTTCTAACAAAATCCTTCCACCAAGAAAAGATCGTTAAAAAGAATGTCGTACCAAATAATCTCTGGATACTATTACTATCAAAGCTTAACGTTTGATGAAGTCCGTACGAGATTCAAAAATTATTTTCTTTGTAATTTTTATTTTTCTTCGTAAAGGAATTTGCATATTTACAAAATTTAATTACTAGGAAAAGAAAAGAAAAAAAGGCAAACCTTCGTGTAAGCTAGAAATTTATTAAACTAAGTTGATTTGATGCGTATGTTTTCTACAAATTGACTAAACGATACTCTGCAAGAATACGATTGCTCAGCAATTTCTTATAATTAATGTTCTAATAATAATTACTTTCTATAAAATTTTGCATTTTACACGTATAAATTTATCCGTTTAATGTATTTTTTTAAGTCATTATTTTATTAATACTGCTGCTTTTCTTTGTAGTCATTCGAAGAGTTAAGAATGGAACTCGAGGATCATTACTTTTAATGCATTTAATTTATTTTTTACTTAAAGTTATATTTTAATAAATGACTTCCTAGCCAAAAATATAAGTGTATTTTTTAATTTTCAAGACAATTTTATAATATTTTAAAGAAAATAATAATAATAATAATAATATTTAATAAACTTTGAACGCCAGTTCCAACTTCTTAAAGAATGCTCAAGTCTTACCATCTTGAGTATGGATTTTTATCATATCCTAATTACAATAAATTTTTGCTAGTTCTATAAATAAAAATGCCATATGTTAGATAAAAATATCATTCATACAAAGCTCATTTTTCTTACTTTCCTGGCAACAATAAGATATTGAAAGTTCTTACATAAGAAAGAGCAAAGAATTCATATTCACTCGAAGGATTTATTTCGAATTTTAAGTGGAAGAATTATCAATTATTATAGTTATAAAAATGCAAAAAAAGGTTATTAAGAAAGAGAAGGGTGCTTTAAATTATAAAAAGAAAAATAAATTAAATTTATGCACAAAAACAATGAGTAAGAAAACTATTATTAATCCAATTACTAATGATGACAATCCGAGTATATATATATATTTTTTTTCTTTAGGAAAAGAATTGTAAGAATTTCAAGATAAAAATATCTCATTCTCTAGCTATCAATATCAAATGTCAACACGACTAAAATAGGGGCTGAGTGAGTATTTGAAGCACGTTATCCACGTCGTGATGCGTGATACCTTATTTTATGTGGTTTACCTGTAGATTCCTCTTTAGGATGCGGTTGCACGGTAAAATACTTAATTCTGTTGAAATCTAAGAAACATTTTAAGTCTTAAACAAACAATTAATTACAGAAAAAAGAAGAGAAAATAAAATTTTCTACCGATCCAAATGTACTGTACAACTATTTCTTTTTTCTTATAAAAGATTTGAAAAGGGGGAGCGTGAGGGATATGACGTCAATTGAAACAACGCATTTCAACTAATGACTTAGTGTCGCCATTATTTTTCTTTTCTCATGGTTGAAAGAAGAGATAAGTCAGTTGTCTGAGCGATTCTCTTTTCTTTTCTGTCTCAACCACTTTCTGGAAATTTGTATTCATTAGGGAGCATTCATTAACTTCTAATGACTCCTGAGTTTAAAGCTTCGAAGCGGAAAATGACCTGTATTTACAAACCTTAAGATCTTCCAAAAGTATTTTGTATAAAATCTGTTATTGTTGTTTGTTCGGTTACGCTATTGTATAGGATTTTTACTCCAATTCGTGTACACGAGTGTGTGTTTACCACTTTACAATCGAAAGCTTATTAAATTTTTCTACCTATGACCTCTTTCTGTATGGCTTTTGTATCGAAGATACACGATACATTGTATTTTAAATCGTAATTTCTTATTGGGCTGCAATATAGACATAAATTCTCACTGCCTATCTGTCTGTCCTTCCTTAATATAGAGAACGATATTAGGTAATTGAAATTTAAGACAGATGTGAAACGAGTAGGGGTAGGAGGTCCCGATTAACTTATACAAACTTCCTGTATAGACTGGAAATCACGTGATTTCAATTTAAAACTTCCTCAGAACAGAGTTAGATGACCGGCATGACTATTGTCATCAGGAAAAGTATGATATACAGGGGCAATACACTACTAATTTAAGATGGACAGCATATATTTAAATTAAATAAATTAAAAAATATGATTAAAAATTGCATTCAGAATAAATAATTGCTCGTACTTCTTCGATATGTTTTCTGACTGTCTTCCACGTCGCGTTAACGCTTTAACTTTGGATAAACACAGAAAAAAAAATGATTAATAACCGCGTACTGAATCACAGAAATTTAAAACCCATGAGAAAAGTAACAAAAATATATTTTTTTTCCTACTTTTTCTAATGATTCGAATCGATTCTTTAACATGGTAGACGTTTTACTGACGTATGGCAGCTGATATAATTACACTGTAATTATTCAACTTAAAGACAACGAATGGTTATTGAACAGATTTATAGTTGAATGAGAAAGAAACATATCTTCCATGTCTGGCAGTGACACGTCACTCCTCTTTATTGAAAATGGGAGGTTTGAGCAAGAAGTTACTAGAAGATGAGATTATAGGTTTTACATTTGTCTAAGATGTGATAAAAGAATGCGTATGACTTAGTTATAATTGAGTATGCTTTCTTCCTGTTTTTTTTTATTTCTTACTAACTCTGCACGCATGTTTTCGACATATCAGCAATAGAAAAATTGTTTTAAATTTACGAAAATATATTTAATTTTTTATTAAAAAAAAAGTCTTTATATAACTACAAAACAAATTTTTACAGCCTTATTTAACAAATGTACACATGCCACTTCCCTGAAAATCTACTGTCTTATCCATTAACTCGTAGATGTATATGACGTTTTCTTATTATTTAACACTCTCTAAATCTATAAAATTTAATCTCATCGTGCCTTATAGTCTATTAGATGAGTAGGCAATTTATATATTATAGTTTAAGGCACAGAATGCCTATAAGTGGCCTCATGATAGTTATAAATTATAATTAAAGTTATCTTTCTTTATATTCTAATTATAGTTAAACATTTAAACAATTTAAGCCATAAAACTGTGAGCAATGTAGCAATTATATCACAAAATTAAACAATGTAAGTATAAGCTATCAAATTGTACATCTTTATATATATTTAATTAAATGTTTTTTTAAATATATATATGTTACATAAATTAACAAATTAAGAATAATATAAATATATTACGTCTATAAATTCATTTATTATAATCATAATTTGTTATATTAATTAAACATTAGAATATTTTATAGCCAAACAAATAATTCCACTTATACGCACTTAAACAAATAATGTTATAATTAATTATAAATTTATGTATAAAATTACTTATATAATTTAAAATTTATAGTTTTATAATTAAAATTATAATTAAAGCTGTAAAATTATACACGAATTTCATGTTTGATATATAAATTTCCTATTTAAATAATATATATATTTATTTATTTAGCTGTTTCATTTAAATAATTTTATATGAATTTAAAAATAAGCGACTTTAAAATCTACTCATAAAAGCTACTAATTATAATTATAATTAAAATATTATTTTAAAAATAATTTTAAAATTCTACACGAATAAAAATGATTTTTTATAGTTAAAATCTGTAGAAAATTATATAAATATTAATATAAATAATGTATGAAATCTTTTTATTGTGAAATTATGAATGAATTCCTGAATTTAAATATAAAATGATGCATAAATTACAATGTTTATATACAAAATTTAATGCCCTAATACACATAAAACTAAAAATAGAATTACATGTAAACTTTAATGATTAAAAATTACTGTGAATAGTTTTATAAACAGTTAATAAAAATTAATTTTTTAAATATTTTTTAGAATTTTTTTAAAGGAATTTTAAAACCTTAAAATTCCAGGAAAAAATAATTAGAATGTATTAATTAATAATTAAACTACTGTATTTATCAATTAATTTTAATTTAAGATATTTAAATTAATTTCAGGATTTTTCTATAAATTTTTAAGAAATATCATGAAAAATTTAATTTAAAATTTAAAAAAACACATCTAATTATTTTAGTATTTTCCAAAACTTTTCAAGAATTAAAATTCTATTTAAATAAAATTTTTCTATAATTCTTGAAAAATATTCTAGAGATATTCTAGAATATGCTTTACTTAAAAATTAAGCGATTTAACGATTAATTTAATTAAAAATAATCAATAATATAAAACCAGATAATAATTAAAGATAATTTACAACAGTATTAGCATTAAAAAATATTTTAAAAAATCATTTTAAATAGAAATTTTAAAGAAAAACGAAGAAGAAGAAAAAGAAGAAGAACGATAAATCGGCAATTATCAAGCTTTAAAAAAAACATAATAATAAATAATATAAAAAAAAGACGTTTTATTCTAATTTAATTCTCACATTTTGCAGGATGTTGTCCATTTTAAAATTGAACAAAAATCAACTGAATTATAAATTACATTTCCGGGAGAAGTTTTGGATGGAAATTAGGATGCAACGTCAACAAAGGATTAGAACATAAGCAAGATTGATTGTTTCGAAACGACGATAAATGTCTTTGAATATTTTTGAAAATTCCTACTATTGAATCATTTGCTTTCGAGTAAAACTGAAAATAAAATTCAGCTTAAGTTAAACAAATCATTATTATATGTATAAACTTTCATAGATTAACAATGTTTCTCTTCCTCCTCCTGCTCTTCCTTCTCCAGCATCTCCAGCTTCTCTTGCTCTTCTCCTCATTTTTTTTTAAAATGTAAACTAAAATTTAATTTATTTTATTCTTAAAAAAAATAAGGATTTAAAATCAATTACAAAATAATAAAAACAAGATTTAAATAATTTGAATATATGTATATATTTTAGTTTTATTAAAAGCTAAAGTAAATATATTTTCGAATGTAATTTTTGTAATATTTAACATAAGGAAACAATTTTTACAATATTGTATCATTATAACTTTACGATTTAAATCGTTCTAAAAATATTTTTATGTAAATTATCCATAGAAAACGATTTTATTTACACGCATCTATATATAAATAAATACAGAAAATTTCATTTTTTAATGTTAAAAACTGTTCGAAAAATTGTAAAAATAATTTTTTTACACATAAAAAAAATAAATCTTTATACAGAAATATCCGAAAAATCTAAACTTAAACTTTTTACATACGTATAAATTTAATTATAGAAAATGTTTACACATTCGAATGTTTATATATAATTTTTTTTTCTCTTAACTTTCAAACTTTTCAACAGAAATTTACGTAATAAAAATCGCAGAGAAATGATTTAAATATAGAAAAAATATATATATAAAGTCAAGTAACGCCTTTAAATTATTAAAAGAAACGTTAGGAAATGTAGTTTTTTTTTATAATAAAGACATATAAAAGTTTTAACAACAATCAAAGTTCTAAACTGCTGAGAAAAAGAGATTTTTTGGATTTCTTAGACATCAGAAAATGGTATAGAACATGCTTAGAATAGAGAAGAGACATTTGGGAGATATCGATGTATTCTTTGAATACCGCAAGAAGGGTTCATGGATATTCTATTGCATTCAATCGAATGTGCTTTGACGTCCTCATGAGCCCATTCTTAGGGCAAGATAGAGGTTTAACTGCCCGAAAAATATCGTCCCTTATAACTTATAATATCTAAAAATATGCATTCTATAACCTTACAAAGTAACGTCTTGTATTATTTAAGGGTTGGAGAATACATAAATTATACGAAAAAGTTACTTTTTATGTAAAGTTATTCTACTGTATTTTAGTTTAAAATTATCAATTAATTACCTGGAATAAATTTATTAATTTTTGTTTATTATTATTTTTTTATAATTTAAAATATATTATTCAAAAATTTCTAGAGAATTTTTGGATTATATTTTATAACATTTTTTTTTATATTCTTTTAGTGCTTAATTTTTTTTTTATTATTATAAAAATGTCTTTATGTGTAAATTATTAAAAGTTTCAGTTGTCTGGAATAATTATACAGGGTGGCTCCAAAATCAGTTAACCATGTTTTGTATATTTTAGGTGCATTTTATTTATAGTTTAACGAGTTTATAACAGTTTTTGTGTGCTTTTAAGTAATTAAGTGTGACAGTTCAGTCACTACGACGGTTAACAGACTTTTTAACACTCGGAAGGGCACCAAAATTTAGTATTTTATGCAAATAAAATGAAGATGATTGGTCCAAATTTCGTCTCCTCTTTCAGAGCCTGCTAATATTAAGAAACAAAAATGGCTTCTAGAATTTTAAGAAATATAAAGGGTGGGCCAAAAGTCAGTTAACATTTTATATAAAAATAACTACATATCGATATTGGGCCACATATGACTCGTTGAGGTTTTAAGTTTACACGCATCATTACTTGGTGGAAGGGAAGACTCTTCCACCAAGTAATGATGCATGTAAAAGTGTGAGAGGCCCTACGCTTCAGCTTATAAACAAATTTGGCTTTGGCCACACTGTATAGAATTTTAGAATAAAATAGACGATAAAAAATTCTCTTACAATCCTTCAAAGTATCGATCATTGAATTTCTCTTAAATATAAAATCATTCACTAAACATTCTATAAATATTTAAAAGTTAAATAATTATAAATTTCACGATTAAATATTCTCTATATAAATCGAATTTTGTTATAATAATAATCCAGAATATTTTTCCACAGAAAATTAATTATATAAAAGACGAGAAGACCAAGAATAAGAAAGAGAAAGGTCCATTTTAAAATTGAACAAAAATCAACTGAATTATAAATTACATTTCCGGGAGAAGTTTTGGATGGAAATTAGGATGCAACGTCAACAAAGGATTAGAACATAAGCAAGATTGATTGTTTCGAAACGACGATAAATGTCTTTGAATATTTTTGAAAATTCCTACTATTGAATCATTTGCTTTCGAGTAAAACTGAAAATAAAATTCAGCTTAAGTTAAACAAATCATTATTATATGTATAAACTTTCATAGATTAACAATGTTTCTCTTCCTCCTCCTGCTCTTCCTTCTCCAGCATCTCCAGCTTCTCTTGCTCTTCTCCTCATTTTTTTTTAAAATGTAAACTAAAATTTAATTTATTTTATTCTTAAAAAAAATAAGGATTTAAAATCAATTACAAAATAATAAAAACAAGATTTAAATAATTTGAATATATGTATATATTTTAGTTTTATTAAAAGCTAAAGTAAATATATTTTCGAATGTAATTTTTGTAATATTTAACATAAGGAAACAATTTTTACAATATTGTATCATTATAACTTTACGATTTAAATCGTTCTAAAAATATTTTTATGTAAATTATCCATAGAAAACGATTTTATTTACACGCATCTATATATAAATAAATACAGAANTTACTTTTTTTTAAAAAATTATATTTTAGTTTTCCTCTTCTCTTTCTTTCTACGACTGACGAAAAAAAAATACATAGAAAAAAAAGGGGGAAAATTACGTGGAAAAACCTCGTACAGCTCATCAATTGTTAGAGGAGGAAATTGGTGAGAGACCATTTAGAGCAGAAAACAGATAAAGAAATTCTTTTAGATAATAAATTCTTTCGTTTCTAGTTAACAAGCATCAATTAAAGCAAAGTGACATGATGATTCTAGAAAATTAATAACCAAGCAAAATATACGATTCTTTCAAAGCTTATCTTCAAAGCTTCGATCCTGACAAAACCTCACAACTGGAAAATCGATGAAACTGTATAAGCTTTTGTCAATTGGGTCATGAAATTTTCGGTTTGGGGTTGCAATTTTTATCCTTTTCTTATTCTTTTTTTCACTGTAACAGTATGGGGTTTTTTTTCCTGCTTTTTTTCCCTAAGTAAATGACGTTAGATGCTTCAATATATACGTCTATATATACATATACCTACGATCGTTTTATTGTTTCCATTATCATACGTAAGTAAATTAACTTAATGGAATTTTTATGTTAATTTTTGTAAGTGCATCGTAACATAATATTTTTTTCTCGGATTTTTATTACATTGGTAACATACAATTTTCAATTTTTTCCCTGAATTTTATTACTTTGATAACATACAATTTTCGATCTTTTACACGCTGATTTTGTCTTCTAATCGCTCCAAACAGGAGTTTATTTTATTTTCTTTTTTTTTTTTATGGATTTTTACGATTTACTTTATTTTATTTTTTCGATATTTTAGAGGGGGAAAAAAATCACTAGTAAATTTACTAGTTTCCATTCATAATCCCGTTTCGAAAAATATACTTGAAGAAAATATCTAAAGGAAAAAAAATATGTTCGGTTTTCTCTGTTTTGATTCGTAAAAAAAACGGATAAAAATATTCCCGAAAGAGGATCAAGAAATAAAAAAAAATTCGAGAGAAATAAATAAATAATTAACTTTTTCACGTGAATTTTCTTTTTAAAAATTTATTAAAAAATAAAAATAAAATAAAAGCTTTAACTTATATAGAAAATGCTTATAAAAATTCACTTTATATATAAAAGTTAATAATAAAAATTATTTTTTTCTTTGTGGTTTCTTAAAAATGCTCTGTATACTTTTTTAATAAATAATAATAATAATGTATTGTTTTTTTTTTGCTTTTTGGCCTTAATTTTATTAAATGTTTCTAATCAGTTATCTATATTTTAGGGTTTATCACACCAGTAAATATGAACAAAAAATTTCTTAAATTTATTTTATATTTAAGTTTATAAAAGAATAAAGAAACTTTACAATAATTAAATCTAACATGTGTACAATACATCCAAAATGATAAATATAAATAAATGGTTATGTTATTAGAAACATTTAATAATAATAATGGCGATGATGATGAAGAAAAAGGAAAAGAAAACAAGGAAAAAGAAGAGGAGGAGAAGGAAAAAGAAGAAGAGGAAGAGGAAGAGGAGGAAAAGGAAGATAAAGTAACAGATGAGAAAGAAGAGGAGGAAAAAGAAGAAGAAGAAAAAAAAGTAGAAACCGATGAGAAAGAAGAAGAAGAACAGTTTATTCTCGTGTTTTATTTACGTAATTAATCTTTTAAACATTGACTTTATAAAATTACTAATGAATACTACAATAATAAAAATTATTTATAAATTATATTTTTGTATTTTTAAAACATTTTATAAATTTTTTCTTTAATTACAATAATAAACAAAGGAAGAACAGTTCCAGAAAAGAAGAATTACAAATTTAGCATGACAAAAAAACATTAAAGAAACAAATCAAATTTAGTAAGAACTTGTATAATTTTATAACTTTTATAATAAATAAATAAATAAATAATCATTTCTTTCAACGATATTTATTTTTTAAGCNACATTTCTTAAATACAGTAGAACCTCTATTATCCGGACTAATTGGGGATGAAGGTAGTCCGGATAAGGATAAATCCGGATAATCAAAACAAATACTTTAATTTGTCTTTTAATGATAATACAACACGTTTTATTTTGTATGGTGCATATCGGTAATATTAAAAGTAAATACTGTATTTAAACCGTACAAATCAGCAAATTCGTAAAATTTTTGTTTATTTTGAACAATCCGGATAATCGAAAATCCGGATATTGGAGGTCCGGATAATGGAGGTTCTACTGTATATCTATATACAATTTAAGTAATAATAATAATAATAATTCATTTATATTATTTTGAATTGTATAATAAATGTCTAAGCATTTAATTCTTGTAAATAGTGATAAAAGTAATTGCTCTTTCTCCAACGAAAATCGAAGTTTAACCAGATAAAATGCTTCGTGAATAGTACGTGACTGTTCTACGTGAGATAGTGCGCGTGATCTAAAGTGACTTATGACAGTCACGGATGGAGGAAACGGTCACAAAACGAGCAATCACAATCACCAATTTACTGGCAGGAAGAGGCAGTAAACATTACTGTACCCTTCATGGTTATTGTTAAGATACGACCAAGACAAGGTTTTCTCCTTCATGCTTGTATCTTCATAAACAATTATTGTTTTATTTTTTTGGGGCCCTATACTTTGTATTCGATTGTTATATCTTTTTTATGGTCAATTAGGAATAAACAGATTAATTTTATTGCATTATTTTGTCTTATATAGCAAACATGCATTACGATTCATATTTAATAATTCTAGAATAATTAATTATTTATTATTTATTAATTATTGGTGATATTTAGCTGTTTTTATAGATAAAAATGTAATGGATTTCTCTAAATTTTTTTTTCTGTAGAATTATGTAGAAATTGACATTTTTCGCGTGTTTAGGGCGTGGTTTTAAATACGTAATGGACAATTTTTAGAAGCACGCGCTGTTTTTTGATTGGTCCTAAATGAGCTACTTTCTCTATAATTTTTTCTAGAACTTTTTACAGATTTATAAGTACAAATCGAACTTCTAGCATCGTACTTTTCCTATAATTTAAGGCTTTATTTACATAACAATTTCATCTTAATTGAATACATATTTTCCGGTAAATTTACCTGTAAAATTTAGATATATATCATTATAATATAAATTTTTAATGCCAAAAATAAAAAAAAACTTCTATTTTGTTTAAAATTTAATATACAATGCGCAGTTAAGTGATAAATCAACATAGCAAGATTGGATAAGATATAATAGAATTTTTCATTTTTAAAAGCAATATATTTCGATGGGAAAATATTTATGACGTTGCGATGAAGATCCTCCGAAAGAGTAAGAGCAAAAACAATTGAAACGTCACAAAACAGAACTTGTATTCCGAAACTATAACGGTTACAATGTGATGTTGGAATGATTTATTGTCATCCGGTAAAAGAAAGAACCCTGTTCAACTTATTGTTCAATATTTTCTCTGACTGTTTTATACCTGTTATCTAAAAGATAGCGATGTACTAAGCCCTACTGTATAAGACCTTATATATAATTTATATAGCTAGATTATCACAGGAAAGTCGTAGAGATATGTATAAATGAGTGAGACTTAAAGAAAGAAACTATAAAATCCAAATACTTTCACTAAAATAAAAAAAAGAGATAAATAAATAAATAAATGCAAGAAGTAACGCCACTTTTCGTAGAAAAACACTTTAATGATTTACTTTTCTAGTATCATAGCGAGTAAAATCTCTCGAAGAATGAAGGATTTACAGGGAGTACTTTTTCTTTCTAACGAAAATAATTGGAAACAATTTTTGGCAAAACAATACTGATGTAGGATCTAATCCTCTTAGCCAAGAAGAAGGGGAAAAAAAGCAGTTTCAAACTATTACATTTCTTTAGATGGTTTTCAAACTTAAGCCCGCATTATCCTTTACTTGAGACACGGATAGAGGGTCAAAATCACTAATTTAAATGAATGTTTCTCATCTCTTCTCCACTACTTTAAAAGTGTTTGACAGAGTAACACGGTAACATTTTTATTCCTCTGTTGATTACGTCGATAAAAAGTGGAAATAAGGGTAAAAAAAGTACGCCTCAGATAGAATAAAACAAGCCTCCAAGAACACACAAAGAGATTCCTCAAATAAATCCTTGTAGCCAAGCCTCCCTTGTGATCTGCTCAAGACGGAGAATTAGAGATGGGCGGGATGCATTTAAGAAATTGGATTCTTCAGCTAGCTTTAGATACTTTTTGGTTAACTCACGGGGATGAACGAGTAGTAACGCCTCATTTGCCTTCATCTTTTCTTTTTTTAAATGTATCTTTAATCTGTAAATAATGTATCTGTTGTTCCGATTAAAAAAAAATTTTTTTTCGACACCTTTCGTTTAATGAAATTAATTATTTCTTTGTTCAATTGTTCGATATGAAAATATATGATGTGAAAAGTTATTATAAAGTTTGCCAATTTACTAAAATGCGAGTTTACGCTAGTGAGCGAGGCAATTAATTATCGAAATTGTTCTTGATGATTTTTAAGGTAATCGATATATGTACATAAAAGGGAACAAATCAGAAGAAAATTATTACGATTTTTTGCTGTTATTTCTTTATACAGTCGAGCCTCCGATGACGGACACCTCCCAACAACGGACAATGGCAATTTTTTTAAGGAATGTCGAAAAAAATAAATGTAAAATAAACGCCAAATAGCAATCGTTCCCAACAACGTCCATTTTTTTTACGTTCCCGTCAGTGGCCGTTATTTACAGGTTTGGCTGTATATATATGCATGTAAAAAGAGGAGCATTAAAAATGATGAAATATCATTAAAATTTCAAAACTAAAGTTCCATACAAAAATTACAGTTTACTTTATCTAATTTCATCATCATCGTCGTCCTCATCATCATGAACAATTCGAGCCGAGGTCTTGATGATTTATCCCAATTAAACTCAAGTTATTCTCGACTTCAGTTTCATAAATTTCCTAACTTAAAAGCAGAGAATGATGATAATTTCCTTCATGCCAACTTCATCTTAATTAAGTTCCTAAACATTCGAAGGGATACGAGCTCTCACCTTAAGATTAAACTGTAAATATATTAAAATTTTGATTCAATTCTGCAAATATCTACAGTATTAAATTAAAATTAAATTCAACCACTTAACAGTAACTTATATCAGAATTTTGATCAATTTTTTTTCATTAAATTTTATCAAATAATATAAGAAAAAAATATCATTATTTATACTTGAGGTTATCTTAATTAGTTAACGGTTAAAATTATATTAAAATATAATTTATAAAATTAAATATCACGTTTCAAACTTAACTAACGTACAATTTACTAGTTCGGATATAATAAAATTATAGCGGTAAATTGATTCAATAACCAATATTAATTAACGAGAGCGTGAGGATATTTGGCCGTATCAAACTTAAGAAGGGATTCATATTTATTAAAGTAATTTACCTTATTAACGGGGGTTAACCAATAAACCTTAGCCATTATCCATAAATAATCTTATGGGTGAATGAAATGTGCCATTTCCCTTTTGGCGTTAGGGCCATACTACATGATTAGTTCACTAACTCTGCGGTCGCAACTAATGACAGATCCACATAAACAACATCAGGGATGACGAAGTCACTTTGATCACGCGTCTGTAATTATTACCCTTGTCATTTAGAAATTGCTTTGCCCAGCAGCAGGAATCACAACATTACAATCGTTTCCATCTCGTTATTATGCTAAACTTTCCATCATTATTTGCATTTTTATACTGTTAAATTCTATGCCAAGTTTACTCTAAAGTATATTAAATTACTGTATTTACATTATTAAAATAAACAGTTAATTAAAACAATACAGTCGAACCTCCCTATAACGGCCACCTTCAAACTGTGGGAATATTTGTTTTTAAAATGCATGCAAATAACCTGCGAAGAACGGTTTTTTTACGTTCCCTTCAGTGTCCGTTCTTCACAGGTTTGGCTCTATATACATGTAAATAATTTATACAATATTATTTGCTTTTTTAAACAATTTTCAATGGGTTAATAATAAATAAATAAATAAAAATGAAGGGTATAAAGAATAAAATTAACATAAAAATAAATAATTTTATAGATTTTTTTGAATTATTTTAATAATTATAATCTAGATAGGGTTGAATCTTGTGTAGTCGATCCCTTATCAGAAGTACTATAATTGTACAGTACATAACATGATACTAATCATTAATTAATTAATTAATTAATTAATTAATTATGTATTAAAGAGTGTAAGTTATAATTATAACATATTTTCATGGCTCTATTAAAGAAAAAAAACTAAGAAATAAAAAATAAGGTGCCATCAAGAATGAAATTAATGAAAAGATTATGGAAAAAAATAAATAAATGATAAAAAATAAACATCATTAAGAAATAAAAAGTCAAGAAAAACGATCATTGAAGATAAAAAGTTGAAAAAAATCAGAAAAATAATATTAAAAAAAAGGAAAGTAATCAAAAACAGACATTTAAAAAAATCTTTATTAATAAAAAAAATAAGAAAAAAATAACAGAAAAGATCAATTTCACGTCGAAAAAATAATCATAAATAAAAAAAATGAAGAATAAATAATATATCCGATTTCATCAAAATGGAAAAATATTATAATTAAAATACTTAATTATATTAAATTTCACCAAAGTGGATTATTAAAATGTTTAATTAACTGAAAATTTTATAATGAAATAAAGCGAAGAAATTAATTTTTTTTTTTAAACGAAAAAAAAAATCTTATTTTTACAAGAATAAAATTCATTTATATTATTTAATAAAAAATAATAAAAAAAAAATCCACCTTCGTGTTGACTAACTTTCCCGGCGAGAGTAAAAATTGCGCGTGGCGCCATCTGTTACGAGATTTTATTTTTAAAATTTTTTTTATATCATTAATTATTATAAAATAACAAAAAGGTTCATTTCGGGATAGAGACGAGTTTAGAAAAAACAATTATAAATGCTAATAACCCCATTGGAAATAAGACAAAGGATCCCTTCTTAACTCTCCATCTCATCGACCTTTAACCACCAAAATTTAATATCATCGACCCACCTAATACCCAAATCTCGTTGAGAAATTTCAGAAAATTTCGACGAAAGGCACAGGAGTTATAAGCCTCCAAAGTGGGTAAACAAAATAGTACTCTCCCACACGTATACATAAAGAAACCCCCCTCTTTCTCTCTATTATATATAACAGCTGGCGAAGTAAAATGAATATAAAATTATTTAAATTTTTTTTTTTTGTTTCTTTATTTCTTTTTTTTTTTTTAAATTTAGTGAATCTCCATACTTTTTTTTTGGTTGGGGAGTGACGTTAAGTATATTAATACCTTACATTCTTATTTGTGAATATATGTATAAAGAGAGACCTACTTTCTGCACATCATTCCATTTCTTAATGGACGAGTAAACCATTTTCTCATAGGATTACATAGCTGAGTAATTTCTGACAGAAAACTGCGAAGCATGATAATATGCTTATCAGCTAACGTGGCAATAGTCTTCAAACTTTGTAAAATTTTACTTTCAACAAAATTGAATTATCGTGATTAACTAATTTCAAATTTATTCTTTTGTTTTATTTGATTATTACTCTTGTTCAAAATATATTTATATATACATATATATAATTTTAATTACAGAGAGAGTGGAACAAAAGTCGTTTCATCATTGTAAAGGATAAGTTGATGTGTTGTTCGAATAATTGTATGTATGTTTTTTTGTGATTCGATCAATTTTGTGAAGAGAAATGTGTTCTAAACTCGGTTCGATTCGTACTCCTTAATGTAATCTTTCTTGAATATTATCTTATAAAAAAAAACAATTTTTGTTGCCTGTCTGAATATTCTATATAAAAAGACAATTTTTGTTGCCTGTCTGAATATTCTCTATAAAAAAGACAATTTTTGTTGCCTTTTTGAGTATTCTCTTATATAAAAAAGGCAATTTTTGTTGTTTTTCTGAATATTTTCTTATATAAAAAAGACCATTTTTGTTGCCTTTCTAAATATTCTCTTTGAAAAAAATTATAAATACATAAAAACAAAACACGTTTAGCTGACTTTTAAGTTACACTTTATAAAAATTGACTAACCTTTTACGTTCAGCAAATGGAGTGAAAGGAAAGCAATTTATAAAGATCGTCCTTAAAACTTTTTAAAGTTAAATTTTATATATTGAAATTGATATATTTTTTTTTTTGCGATTTAACAAGAAAGAATTCAATACCTGCGATAGGAAAAGCAAATATGAATATAATTCTGTCGATACTTTTTATATATATAAAAGAAATTTTATAATGATTGAGATAGTCGTCGGAGAGGTAATCCTGTAGTTATTCAGTTTTCCCTCACATCTCCAAAACTGACAGAAACCTTGGCACAATCGATCGATGCGATCACAACCTAGCATCTAGAGATCTCGCCTGGCATTAAAGAAAATTGAATTTTAAGTCAGGCGCATTATGAATGCCATAAGTTTTGCTTGTGCTGTTCTATGTCCGCATAGAAAACTGAAGCTTTCGACCCCTTGCACAGCATTACTTAAAGTAAAAGATGTAAAAGAAGATAACACCCGGTTATTCTTCTTGTCAACAGGTTCAATGGTTAGAGGATAGAAAATGAACAGTAATACTAAATTATTTTCTTGCTATTTTATTGTTTAGGGAATTTATAAATCTTATATTGTTTATAAATATGTAAAGTTTTCTTTAATTTTACATTTCTTTTTTGTTTTTTTTTTTGCAGCATAAGTTAAGCACAGATTTCTGTGGTTCTTAACCTAAAGAATCCTCGGGAGCGGGAGATGAGAAAAACAAAGGTTATTGTCTTTTTTTACAGGGTATTTTTTATTTGTTTAAGCTATAATAAGTTAGAATACGTGCCCTTAAATAAAGAAAGGCATTTTAAATAAGGGGTAACAAAAGCAAAAAGATCAAAAGTGGTTCTTAACCTGAAGCATCCCAGTGGTGCGAGATCATTTGAAAAAAAACAATTGAAAAAAAACAAAGGTTTATTTTTTAGAGGGTCTTTTAGAGGGTCTTTCTTATTCGTTTCAGCTGTAGCAGGTTAAAATGTATGCCCTTAAATAAGGAAACGAATTTTTAATGAGGGGTACAAGAACAAAAAAACTGGTTTTTAACCTGATACACCTCCAAGGGTGAGACAGTCTAAAAAGGTGTTTTTTTTTGTCTTTTTACAGTGTTTTTCTTATTTTTTTAAAGCTATAAAAGATTAAAATGCCTGCCCTTAAATAAGGAAAAAAATTTTTAATGAGGGGTGCAAAAGCAAATTTTAATTATTTAGGGATGCATACAGGGATAAAGGTTGAGAATCATTGCTCTATATAAATCAATGTAACTGATTAGTCATAACTGAATAACTATTTAACTGATTAGTTAATTATTTAGCTAAATAATTTTAATTAAATCTTATGTTACCATAGTAATAAACGCCATTTTCGTCGTTGTATATGTTGTTCACAGTAGTTAGGTGTATGTATTGTTTATTGTTATAGTAGCATACAAATTTTAAATGTCTAGAAAGTTTAGTTGATAAAATAAATTAATTTAAAGTGAAAGTTACGTCTAAGTAAATTCTAATTTGCTATTTACACTTAATTTTGTTTACTTTTCTTTACATTTCCTTACCATATCAATACATTATGTTTAAGTACGAATGGAGTATCGAGGGATATAACTTTAATTGGTTTAATTGATAAATTACGTGATTCTCTATAACATTGCTTGTAATTCCGTGTATTGTTTACTCTAAAAAGTAAAATATAATTAAAGTTTATACAAAGTTTAATGTTTTATCGATAAAATTATTTATAGAATCAAATAAAAATCAAGGATGAAACAGAAGAAAAATTAAATTAATTGAAAATCTCTTTTTTTCTNTTCTTAACCTGAAGCATCCCAGTGGTGCGAGATCATTTGAAAAAAAAACAATTGAAAAAAAACAAAGGTTTATTTTTTAGAGGGTCTTTTAGAGGGTCTTTCTTATTCGTTTCAGCTGTAGCAGGTTAAAATGTATGCCCTTAAATAAGGAAACGAATTTTTAATGAGGGGTACAAGAACAAAAAAACTGGTTTTTAACCTGATACACCTCCAAGGATGAGACAGTCTAAAAAGGTGTTTTTTTTTGTCTTTTTACAGTGTTTTTCTTATTTTTTTAAAGCTATAAAAGATTAAAATGCCTGCCCTTAAATAAGGAAAAAAATTTTTAATGAGGGGTGCAAAAGCAAATTTTAATTATTTAGGGATGCATACAGGGATAAAGGCTGAGAATCATTGCTCTATATAAATCAATGTAACTGATTAGTCATAACTGAATAACTATTTAACTGATTAGTTAATTATTTAGCTAAATAATTTTAATTAAATCTTATGTTACCATAGTAATAAACGCCATTTTCGTCGTTGTATATGTTGTTCACAGTAGTTAGGTGTATGTATTGTTTATTGTTATAGTAGCATACAAATTTTAAATGTCTAGAAAGTTTAGTTGATAAAATAAATTAATTTAAAGTGAAAGTTACGTCTAAGTAAATTCTAATTTGCTATTTACACTTAATTTTGTTTACTTTTCTTTACATTTCCTTACCATATCAATACATTATGTTTAAGTACGAATGGAGTATCGAGGGATATAACTTTAATTGGTTTAATTGATAAATTACGTGATTCTCTATAACATTGCTTGTAATTCCGTGTATTGTTTACTCTAAAAAGTAAAATATAATTAAAGTTTATACAAAGTTTAATGTTTTATCGATAAAATTATTTATAGAATCAAATAAAAATCAAGGATGAAACAGAAGAAAAATTAAATTAATTGAAAATCTCTTTTTTTTCTAATTACTAATATTATTATTTTATTTAAGCTTTTTAAAATCACAATTAAATTATTAATTTAATAAAAGTTAATTAGTCTATTAATATTGCATTAAAACGTCGAATTCCTTTTTTTAATTTTTAACAAAATTTAGGGAAAATTAAGTGAAATTGAAGTCGGAAAGAGAGAGAGAGAAAGAGAAACTAATGTCATTTACAACATGAAAATAGAATAAATAATATAAATAAAATATAAAATAGAAAAAAAGAAACCATTTTCTAACATTATAAAGTCTTTTTCTTTAGTAATTTTTAAGAAAATAAGGAAAAAAAAATGAGAAACTAGAGTAAAGTTATGAGTTTCAAGCAACTGTAAACGAGTTTATGTTAAAGAAAAGCTGGATTTAAATGGCATCCATTATAAAATTTAAACTGTTGAGTAATTTAAGAAAATCTCTTTTTTATATATAGAAAATGTTATCAATAAGTCAGCTGTTGCTCATAAACAGTATATGGGTTGAGAAAGAATCAAGTAGAGGAGGATATATAGAAGACATTTGCAGCGCTTAATCTGATGTAAAAAGATTGATGACTGAGATATTTTCTGTAATTACTTAATGGTCTATTTAGTGTCACGTTTCCTTGACAAGCTGTTGCCTATTAATGCTCAACTTTAATTACAATTGCAGACAACAAGGATTACCATTGTACATGGTGGACTATTCGAAAATGATCCATCTCTCTCGTGTGTGTGTGTCTCTCTCTCTCTCCCTTTCATAAATTTACATGCTAATGATCATAAGTGTAATTTACTCTATATCTCATCACTTATATATCCTGTATCAGAAAGATATATTTATTAATGTCACTTTATAATTCTTCAATCTTTTTATTAATACGAATTACTTAACAGATATTGTGCATCCAAGAAATCATCTAGGATAACCAAGAGCAGGATGCTGTTAACTCGATGCCTGGTTATGAATTATAGATAAATATCATTAATTTATAAATTAAATTTTTATAGCAATTATTAAAATAATTTCGAATAATTTACTTGCGTAAAGCATAACAAATAACTTATTTATTTTAAATTTATCTTATTTACTCATTAATATAAAAAAGTTTTTAAATTAAACTCTAAATATTTAATATAAGAAATGTATGCATTTCAGATAAATATTTTTCAAATTTTTGTTTAAAATTTATAAACAAAATCCTATAAACTTAATTAGATTTTAGTTATTTACAAATCTTTCAGGCTTTTGTACATCATATAGTTGAATAAAATAGTATATTATAAGTAAATATAATTAAAATCATCAAAAATAAACACTATTTAACCATTAAAAACCCATTTACCACTGATGTATAACAGTAATAATCGCAAATTTAATTAAAATAAATTCTAAAAATCCAATTTAAGTATTATTAGAAAATCTAATTGATACTTTAAATAATAAATTAAATTTACTTATAACTTTAAGATAAAATATACGTTAAGCCAACGCTTAAAAATCAATAATAATAATAATAATAAAATAAAAAAAATATATATAGAAAATAAATTGATAAATTTTCTACGAGGTCATAAGATACAGTTGCTGACTTTCTATTACATTAAGGAACATGTAAAATACCCGGAAAAAAAAAGGAAATTTTTGATGCTATATCGGCTACTCTCCTAATAATGTACAGGCAATGAACATAGAGGAAAAGGAGCTCAGGTTAATGAGGATAATAGAATTAAATTTACAGACATTACTTAGCTAAATAACAGTGGGGATGAGAATCTGTCTAATAAATAAAGGCTCTAGTTCACTATTTTAGCTATGGATGCTCTATTATTTGCCATGCTTCTACTCCAATGGAACACTACTTTCACTTTATATGACACGAATAAGGTTTAGACTGTTACTTTGGAAAAGCATGAAGTCACCAATCTTTGTTGATGCGAGAATAAAAGTGATGTTCTAACTTTGGATATCAGAAAAGAGAAGAAGACGGGGAGGAAAGGGGAAAAAAAAATAAGCAGTCGAGTTGAATGGAAGATTTATTTTAAGAGACTTTCTTGTTGATTGATACTTTATTCTTTTCTTCCTCCTGACAATTTGCAGTTTTCAATAATAAAAAAAAAGTGTAAGAAAAGTAATATTTATTATTTTTCCTCTACATTTATAACACAAATTAATGGTATCGAGCGTTAATACTCGTGTAGTAAACAACATAATTAGCTGATCTATATTAAGTACGATAAATTTGATTGGATAGATTTTATTTTAGGAGGCTTTCTTCTTGATTGATACTTGCTCCTAACAATGTGAAGTATTCGATAATATAAAAGGAAGCCAAATTGTTCTTGTTTATCGCTTATTTTTACAAAATTAAAGGCAATGAATAGCTTAAATATTAAAGATTTATTATAAGAGATTTTCATAAAGAGTACTGTTTTCTATATTTATAACACAAATTAAGAGCGCTAAACAAGTTAAAAATTCTTCAATTTTAAAGATATTTAAGTGATAATCCTCATATTTATTATTAGAGGGTAGAGACTTCTCGTGGGTGTAAGCTGAAGAAAGGAAGCGAGTGAAAGGGGGGATGAGAAAGAGGAGAGAAGGTCCCAGTAGGGTAGGGAGCAGATAGGGTGAATCAGAAATAAANTATAGGTCCATCAAGTAAAGCATTATATATAATTTTATCAATAATTTTTCATTATTTTCCTTAAAGAAGTAAAGACATTACCTGTTAATATACTATCCAGCACGTTGTCATAACTCAATAATCCTTTAACAGGATAGTAAAGGTGCAACAATATGGCTTGGTTTAATCTGTATTTTCCGACGCTTCTTCGTCCATAAAAGCAGCCAAGATAATCTTCAACTGAAGGATTATAACTCAGTTCACAATTTCCGGCAGACAAGGATTCCAATAGAGAGTAGTAATGTGACGTAGATGGCACATTTAATCCGATTGTAAGTTCATAATAATTCCCATTGTTTCGTGCAGTACTTTAAAGTGTCAGATAGCTAACGTCCTACACACCAATTGATTCGATCTGAAACATGTTAAAGAATACGCATTAATATGTATCGTACAGCTCCAATACTAGTTTCAACGTCTAAAGTTCAATGCAAAATTTAAATAATTTATTTTAACCCCATACGTGTGGAAAGTGTACCGTAATTTACTGTTGTGTGGTGGAGTTTGCTTCTTAGAAAACAATCGATTCGATCTGAAACACACCTGACACCGTGCCTAATATTTAGACTAACATTTAAATGATTTTCGAACCTCATATGTGAAGCCTTATATTATAATTCGTATTGCTTCATTCAAATATCAAATAAATAATTTAAGAATTTAAACACATTTAAGAATATGCAATTAATATGTGCACGATATAACATATTTTGCTTTGATAGGCATAAAATTTACATCTCATAACACTATACGCGAAGAAACTAAGCATTGTTTCGTAAACTAAACCATCAGATAGCAAACAATTGATCTGAAACACATTAAAGGATACATTATACAACGCCATTTTCTCTTTGACGTATAATGTTTAAGCGTCAAATATGCGTAATTTATCATACCTCTATAGTGCTGAAACTGTATAATAAACCCTATTGTTTCACGTAGCAATTCACTGTGTCAGATAGTTAACATTCCACAATTGATTCCATCTGATGATTATTTTGTAATATAGGAAAGAAAAAAAGGAAATAAATTCGAGGTAAGTAAACTCAGTTTTCATCAACACGAAAGACGACGTGTGTATACACGCAAACAACCCCCCTATAACGCAATACTTTTCACATCGACTACTTAAAGAACATTCTATCATCTGTTAGCGTTATTGACAGATTCTACAGGAACACACACGAATATAACTCGCAATAACGTGTCAGACGTTAGTAAACAACTCTCCTCTAGTGCTTATTTATTACGTTATCTAAATATTACGTTATCTAAATATATATATATAACGACAACTAATATTATCCTCAAAGAAAGTTTTATTCTACCGTAAAAATTAAGCAAAATAAACTATAAATTTCATTTATAAAATGGCAGAAAAATATATAATACTTTATATAAAATTTTTGAAGATATATTCCTACTGTTAAATAGAGAAGAAAATCAGAAAATAATTGATATAAAATGAGTGTAAAAGTGTACATTAAAAGAGTAAATACTTTAATAATATGTTTAAAATAACGTAGAAAACACTATACGGTCGAACCCCGATATAGCGCTGCCCCAGTATATCGCTAGTCGGATCTTCCTTACGGGTATTAAACGGTAGTATTCGCCAATTGGGCTACTGTAAAGAGTTTTTAGCGCCGGTTTCAGTGGCGATATACCGAGGTCTTGCAGTGTATTAAGAGGGGGAAAAAAGGAAAACAAAATTAATTTTAAATTCGAGTTATTTTTTTTTTTTGAAGAAAACGAAAATAAATGTTAAAGTTTATAGAAGAAAGAAAGAGAAAGACTTCAGTTACTTCAGAGATTTCTTAAAGAAAAATTCTCAGTATTTGGGTATTTAAGAATGGGAGAAAAATAAAATAAAATAGGGTAAAATAGACAAATATTGTACACGTTAAGGAAGATAAATAACGGAGTTATTTTCAAGATTGTTTACGGAATTGCCAGAGAAAGGATAAGATAAAAAAAAAATTCTTCAGGGGAATATTACACAGATAAAAAGCAATGCCAATACAATTCATTCGGTACATATTCGTGGATTTTTATACGAAAATTCAACCGAAAAATTTATATAAATAACCAGAAAAATTGTATAAAAATTCTTACATAAAATAATATAGATTTGTTTTTTTATTATTTTATTAAAAAATTAAATAAACTAAAAAATTCAAGATAAAATCTAATATATATTTTTAATTATGGTAAATTACTTTTGTAATTTTAATTTAGGAAAAAAANAAGTTAAATTGAAAAAAAAAGAATTGGATGCCTTTTTATAAAAATAAATCTTAAAAAACACATTAAAAATATATATATATATGTTTTTTTTTATAATAAATTTGTTTAGAAACTTTTAAAATTTAATTAGATACAGTTGAAAATAATTCAAAGTTATTCGGATAATGGATGGTGGTATAAAGAAAATTTTATAGGTCCATCAAGTAAAGCATTATATATAATTTTATCAATAATTTTTCATTATTTTCCTTAAAGAAGTAAAGACATTACCTGTTAATATACTATCCAGCACGTTGTCATAACTCAATAATCCTTTAACAGGATAGTAAAGGTGCAACAATATGGCTTGGTTTAATCTGTATTTTCCGACGCTTCTTCGTCCATAAAAGCAGCCAAGATAATCTTCAACTGAAGGATTATAACTCAGTTCACAATTTCCGGCAGACAAGGATTCCAATAGAGAGTAGTAATGTGACGTAGATGGCACATTTAATCCGATTGTAAGTTCATAATAATTCCCATTGTTTCGTGCAGTACTTTAAAGTGTCAGATAGCTAACGTCCTACACACCAATTGATTCGATCTGAAACATGTTAAAGAATACGCATTAATATGTATCGTACAGCTCCAATACTAGTTTCAACGTCTAAAGTTCAATGCAAAATTTAAATAATTTATTTTAACCCCATACGTGTGGAAAGTGTACCGTAATTTACTGTTGTGTGGTGGAGTTTGCTTCTTAGAAAACAATCGATTCGATCTGAAACACACCTGACACCGTGCCTAATATTTAGACTAACATTTAAATGATTTTCGAACCTCATATGTGAAGCCTTATATTATAATTCGTATTGCTTCATTCAAATATCAAATAAATAATTTAAGAATTTAAACACATTTAAGAATATGCAATTAATATGTGCACGATATAACATATTTTGCTTTGATAGGCATAAAATTTACATCTCATAACACTATACGCGAAGAAACTAAGCATTGTTTCGTAAACTAAACCATCAGATAGCAAACAATTGATCTGAAACACATTAAAGGATACATTATACAACGCCATTTTCTCTTTGACGTATAATGTTTAAGCGTCAAATATGCGTAATTTATCATAGCTCTATAGTGTTGAAACTGTATAATAAACCCTATTGTTTCACGTAGCAATTCACTGTGTCAGATAGTTAACATTCCACAATTGATTCCATCTGAAACACGTTAAAGAATATACAGTATTAACGTAGATTATATAGCTGCAATTTTGCTTCGATGTATAAAGTTTAGGGGTAAAATTTACATAATTTATCATAGCCACATATACGGAAAAGCTGTATATATATATATATATATAAACAAGTTAAGTTTAACCCGTCTATAACAACTAGATATAGGAACAGATTTATTTCCCTGGAGCTGGTCAGTTCGTATTGACAGTATGTCAAACGTCACAACCAGCTGTCCATGAAATGCTTGAGGTAAAGTGGAGAGAGAAAATATTGCCGGGAAAAACCGTCATTTCCTTCTGGGAATTTCACTTTCACAATCCTTTTTGACCACATCCAACTTAAGATGGTTGTAAGCTTCTTAAAATATAAGATTGCTTTAATCCTTATTATGGAAACGAGATATTTTTAAAACACAGAATTCTATTAAAAAATATATATATTATAGACGTTTTTATTAAAATAAAATTTATTATTAATAGAAAAATTCTAGAAAACTTTGAAGGAAATCGCAATTAAATTAAATTATACATAAAGTTTTGAAATAAGTGATTAAATTTCTGTTTTTTTTCCATCGTGTATAGATAAAACGACTACAACTAAAATAAAGAAAATTTGCAGAACAGATGCCACAAATGAAATATAAGAAAAATCTACATATTTGATTAAATTTTAATAAATCTTTGAACAAAAATAACTTTTCTTAGAAGAGAGAGAGAGAGAGAGAGAGAGAGAGGAAGATGGAGAGGAAAAAGTAAGCNATAGCTCTATAGTGTTGAAACTGTATAATAAACCCTATTGTTTCACGTAGCAATTCACTGTGTCAGATAGTTAACATTCCACAATTGATTCCATCTGAAACACGTTAAAGAATATACAGTATTAACGTAGATTATATAGCTGCAATTTTGCTTCGATGTATAAAGTTTAGGGGTAAAATTTACATAATTTATCATAGCCACATATACGGAAAAGCTGTATATATATATATATATATAAACAAGTTAAGTTTAACCCGTCTATAACAACTAGATATAGGAACAGATTTATTTCCCTGGAGCTGGTCAGTTCGTATTGACAGTATGTCAAACGTCACAACCAGCTGTCCATGAAATGCTTGAGGTAAAGTGGAGAGAGAAAATATTGCCGGGAAAAACCGTCATTTCCTTCTGGGAATTTCACTTTCACAATCCTTTTTGACCACATCCAACTTAAGATGGTTGTAAGCTTCTTAAAATATAAGATTGCTTTAATCCTTATTATGGAAACGAGATATTTTTAAAACACAGAATTCTATTAAAAAATATATATATTTTTTAAATGTACGAAATATAGATTTTTTTAATATTATTTTCAAGATGTTGATAAGGAAATATAGTATAATATTGTAACCACGAATGTATCAATTAAAATATAAATAGGATACAGGTAAATAGCATAACAATATAACAAGGTATACAGGTAAATAGTTATAGTATAAACACTGTAATCATGAATGTACCATTAATTATACAGGGTATATATCTTTAATTGTATCCCTGTAATTATACAGTAATAATAAAAGCAAAGAATCAGTATAATTTTTCATTTATAAACTCAATAATTACGAATATAATTTTCATTGTACACTCGTACACTCAGAAATGTTAAATATAGACAAGCAGTTTAAATATATAAAATCTTATAATCTATACAGTATATTTGTATGTAAATATAATTTTAAATTAATTTTACAGATATATGTTCATAATTGCTTAATATAACAATAAATATCTTAAAATGAAACCGTATAGCAGTAAATGAAGTAAATGTAAGTGCATATTTGTAAATACAACGATTATAAATGTATATAATGCGAGATATACGCATAAAATTAAACATTATAATATTACCATAAACCTATTTATCCCCACTGGAAACACATTAATCCTATTATAATACCCATATGTAATAAGGCTTTGGTGTTGCTCTAGTGATTTTCCTGGTCCTAAATTTGATTTTCTCAATTATAACTAAAACATGGATGAAGCTAATGAATATTTTTGTGTACGAATTAATACCTTTTTATGCTTATTATTATTATTTTTTAATTAAAAGATAATCTGTTATTAACGTCTGAAGTGAAAACAAGTATATTCAAGTAATTCATTATCATCACAGTATCGTTGATAAGGAAGATAAAGAAGTAAAAAATAAAAACACATAAGGATCAAATAACATTAATAAAACTTTGTATATTTTTCAAGTTAAATATAATTATAAACGTCTCAAATAACACGAATAAAATTCAATATTCTTAATTAGGAATACGTCAAACTTTAACAATATTAAGACTTATTTATTTTATAAATATGATATACAGTGGGTGATCGGTTAACAACAGTTTGGATAGCGAACAAATTGGATAACGAACATTTTTGCATATGATTTTTATGATTGGACAATGAACACATGTTTGCATAACAAACACTTTACTGAACAAACATAAAAAGAAGCGGCAGAAAATAATGAACACTGATTGATTTTCCCTTGTCTTCAGGTAACAATTCAAAACCTTTTGAAGTGCGGGAGATGTCAGCATCGACGCTCAACCCGATACCAATCGGATAGAATTCTTCCGAATTTTGAAACTCTTCCTTGTAATTCCAGATTTTTGTTTATCTTTCTGACAAATAATTTTTTATAGTCTTCGCAAGACTGTCGGACGGGCACTTGTTAAGTTTTGTGTCGGGGTTTATTTACGAAAGATGAAAGTTTAACTGTCCCATCAGATATTCGTTAATGTTTTAATACCAAATTTCAAATTTCATCAGGGCCTTGCATTTAAATAATTTTTTATGATCTAGTTGATTTCTGTTCTCTGAATTTTTGTAAGTGCTTTTCTGAACTTTTCATTTAAAAAAGAAACTGATAATATTATGGAGCCTAAAAAGAGGAGTGTCAAGAACTGTGCTCACTGTAGAAATCAAGTAAGAGATAATAGCTATTATCTCTTACTTGATAGAAAGTGGGCACAAGATGTCTGAGGTTGCTAGGCAGTATGGCTTGAACAGGTCTACAGTAGGCACAGTCTTAGCTATGAAAGATATATCAAGAAGTCTCAAGCTGCTAATGGAGTAATGAAAATCACATCCGAGAAATAAAGAGCATTTTAGAGCTCATAATGGAACCTGAAACTGATCTGATGACAGAAGAACTCCAAGAACTCTCAAATGAAGAATACCAAGAAACTTGGCAAGATGTGTTTTCTTTTGAAAAAGAGGAAGATGAAAGAGGACCAATGTCAACATCATCTACTAAAGATCTTTTGAAGAAGTGGGAGGATGTCAGAACAATGATCATCCAAGTGGCATCCAAACCAGAATAAGGTTAATGGGGTTGGGGATCTCTACAATTACAATACTATTAATTACTTCC
>NW_019384700.1:583855-615469 GCF_000671375.1 Centruroides sculpturatus | reverse complement strand
GGTGGTAGTGATTTTCCTGGTCCTAAATTTGATTTTCTCAATTATAACTAAAACATGGATGAAGCTAATGAATATTTTTGTGTACGAATTAATACCTTTTTATGCTTATTATTATTATTTTTTAATTAAAAGATAATCTGTTATTAACGTCTGAAGTGAAAACAAGTATATTCAAGTAATTCATTATCATCACAGTATCGTTGATAAGGAAGATAAAGAAGTAAAAAATAAAAACACATAAGGATCAAATAACATTAATAAAACTTTGTATATTTTTCAAGTTAAATATAATTATAAACGTCTCAAATAACACGAATAAAATTCAATATTCTTAATTAGGAATACGTCAAACTTTAACAATATTGAGATTGATTTTTCTGTAGAGAACTAAGAATAATAATATATATATATAATAAGAATAAACACAAGTTTGACTTGCTAAATCGAAAGGAAAAGTAAAATTTACATTTAAATTGTCGAAAGTTAAAGGTCACATCGACAGGTTATTCTTCACTGTAAAAAAAAAGGGGGAGTAGACAAATTTAAAATTCAAACGATTTGCAAAGTTTTATAGCTTGGTTTTCCTATTTTTTTTTATTCTTTCTTTTTCTCCCTTTGACTATTCAGTAATCTTTCACTGGCATTCGGTGACCAAAATATCTAAAGAATATATTCAGATAATTTCTACTTTTATAGTAAGACAGTAATACGTATATAGTTGTGTATGTGTGTGTATATATTTTAAATATTGTCACGAGGAAAATCATGATTTACTTGCAAATGGAAAACTTTTCGAAATGGTATGTATATTTATATACTTTTAACATAAATATATAGAATAGTTGGAATGACGGAGAGTAGAGATTCTCTAGAAGAGCAAATCTTAGCGGAGGAACTCTGACCTTTGGCGAAAACTGACAAGGTTTGCAGCTAAACTCACGACATTGCCCTGCAAGCATTTATTGATTGCACTGTTGATTTGTACAGAATGGTCTCTTATAGGAAAGAATGTCGTTTAGTTCACGGAATTCTAGCTTTCATGGTCACTCTGATCTTTTCAATCAACTGGAATTCTCGAGTGATAAAGTCTTTTTAATGGCTTTCACCTTATCTAACAATAAATAAAATATATCCTATATATATATTTTATTTTTTTAAATTTGCAGAAGTTTTGATTTAAATAAAAATAAGTAATTTTAATCATAAAAATTTATTATTATTTTTCTAAAAAAAAAAATTATAACTCTGCTTCTCGTATCTAAAAAACCATAAAGATAAATTAAACTTTGCTCGATAATTGAGGTAGGAAGATAGCAAAATGTATATTTTTTAAGCGATTTTACCCCCTTTTTTTTAAAGAAAAAAACTGTATTAAATAATATAAAAGTTTAAGAGTTAACAAGACAAAAACAACAAATAAAACAATCATAAATAAATAATAAAAAAAGAATTTGTAAGTTAATAACGTAGATAAAAACAGAATTATTCATCTTAATGTAAATACGATAACAGTAGTTTGATTTGGAAGATGGAGGACAAACGTTATCTCGAATATAACAATAAAAAAAAAAGAGTAGAAAGTAAAGTATGCAAACAGCAAACTAACAAACGACTTTCCTATAATTACATCAAGGTAAGGGAAAGAATTCATCCAATAGAGAAAGACAGTTTCAGAATTCAATATCCGTTGCTCAAGTGTGGATAAAGAAAGTTAAAAATTCACCATGATACAACAACAATGTTAGCTGACCTACACGTGTTTCTAATGTTTCTTGTCAGCATATTGGAAACCTGTAGTTTAACTCTAGCTTTTATCTCCTTTTCGACCTTCTCTCCTCTTTAACTTAATGAACGTTCAAGCTGGTTTCTTGTACAGGAAAGTTCAATTCTGTTACATTAACAACCACCGTTGCCATTAGCAAAATTTCTATGATAATCCTCCAAGAAAAAGAAAAAAAAAAAATCAGCGAATACACTCATTACTTAGATTTTTACTTTCCGGCTCTGTTTATATATATATATATATATAACAGAGGCTTCTATGGCGATCGATTAGAAAATAATCCCCCAGATTTTTACATTTTTGGACTCAGGAGACCTTGAAATGTCGAGAAATACAAAAAATTTTGAGGTTTTTTCCCCCTTTATGTTAGTATATGTAATACACTTTGTTTGAAACTAAATAACTCCTGTTATTTAAGTCGAAAATTTCTGAAATTTGGCAGTGAGGTTTATATATTAGGTGGATTTATGCTGTTAAATTTTGGTCGTTAAAGGTCGAGGGGACGGGGAGATAAATGGGATCGCGTGTCGTATCTCGAGTAGTGCCGGACTAGTTTTCAAATTTTGCTTGAAAAGTTAAGCAACTCCTTTGTGCATAAAAAACATACTTTAATGCAAAGTTATATAAATAATTCGAAAATAAAATTATTTATTTTTGCATAATAAATATCGATTTTTGAATTGATGCCAAAGTTTGGTAGCCATTATTTAAAAAAATAATACAGTGGGAGAATGGTAAAGAGGAAGCGTGTAACTGTAAAAGAATTTCGAAAGAAATCAGCGGTTTTTTTGAAAATTTTTGATTGTTTACCGTAGAAAAACTAGCGATAGATATAAATATATATGTAGCAACAGGGATCCCTTTCGAATATTTTATGTTCTGTGAAAGACATTGCTAGGATCGTTGCGTGTTGATCTCTCGCCATGTATTGTTGTTGGTTTCTTTACGATAGAAGAAGTAAACGTTTTCGTGTTCGCTTGGAGATGAGATTTGCTGAATTGATTTTTAGTTACTTCTCTCGAAGAATATCTTAAATAATGGATAAAAATTTATGTCTGTTGTATCATTGATTTCGAATTTTTACAAATCTAAAAGGAATATTGGATAACTTGAGAAAAATCAGCTACATTCTTATATATATATGTGACATATATAATAAATAAACTTTTGTATAAAATTTACATATTTTTACATCTTTTCAATACATTTTTATTATTTTATTACTCACTATAGTTTACTTGGAATAAATTTTAGTATTAGGTTCACTGGATTATAAAATTAGAGTTATGTATAGTGTTATAAAGTTATGCTTTTATTAGCGTTAAGCTAAATTATGCTTTCATTACTAAGTTATATTCAAGATTTACTTGCAACTAAAATTCAAGTTCATGTCCATATTTGGAACTAGAGTCCAAATTATGCTTTAATTTCATAACTTGGGACTTCAGTTTCTAGCGCTTTCACTCGAAACTAGACCCTTAAAATTGAAGAAATTTTTAATATTTTATGGTATAAAATTGAATAAAATTAATATATTTAAATGTTATCGAATAAATTTTTAATAATTTTACTAAAAACACCCCGAAGTTACGAAGAATTCTAAGAAGATTTCAATTATCAAACGATCGATAACATCAAACCAAAACTTCAGCTTTCGAGTGACATTCTAATATTATTGTTGACATAATATTTTATTTATTTTACTTTATCTTCAATATTGGAAAATTCTAATGTAATTAACATACCATATTATTCACGAGTAACTGAAAAATTTTCGAAATTAATTTTGTTTGAACGTCATTCATATCGTTTGAAATAAATACGCGTGGTATTTTTTTTTTTAACTCTCCCTTCAAGAAACAAAATTAAATAGTGGAAAAGTTATTATTAATTAAATATATCAATCAATTAAACACATAGAATCGTGAAATTTATAAGAATGGTGGCACATGTGCCAAGTTGAAGCACGTGTTAACATTGGAGCGTTAATCTGGATCGTTGGATGAGTTTCGGTGGATGAAGAATAGAAGTATTGATAAGAGGGCGTGAAGAATGGAAAAAGATAGGCATGTGATTAATGGAGATAATACTGCAATCTAATCGTGGGATTATTTATAACGGGATGTTCAGGCAAAGGGAATTTGTTCGCTCAAAACTAAGCCGTTGGATTCTCTATGTGACTGATGGAAGAGGTGTTATAAACAGAGAGTTGCAATAGTTGCACAAGTGCGAATAAGACAGATGTTTGCAAGCTATCTGTTGGAGAGATTAAAAAAAAAATCATTTTTTCAACGCTGTTTTCTATTATCTTCTACTGTGCAATTTATTTACAGGCTACTTGCTGTAGTTACTTTTATATGTTCTTAATTATCTTTTTCTTTATTTTAAAATAAAAAGTTTGCTTATTTAAAGAAGAAGAATTATATTATTTTAATATTTAATACGTTTTAAAATTTAATTATGTTTTAATTATTAAGAAAAATACATAAATAATAACATATTTTATTTGATTTTTTAGGTATTTTTCTATTCATATTTCATGTAATAAAAGAGCAATGTTTTTATAATTTTTCTGATTATTAAATGTTTAATAACCTTCTTACACATTAAATTATCTACAGAATTCAAAAATACAGGATTCCAGAAGTCAGTTAACCACTTCAAAATTGAAATTTCTGCCTTATTTTGTAACCAATTGTACCGAAATTGGTACAGGTCTATTACAATTTTGAATAAGAACATTGTCATGAAATTATTCTATGATTTACATTCGTAATTCTTTCTAAAATACACGAAACAAAACACGGTTAACTGATTTTTGGGCCGTAAAAAATAAAATAATAATAAATAAATTTTTGTTTTAAATAATTATTATCTCGTCGAAAACTGCATAAATTTAATTATTTATAGAATTTTAACGTGTAAATAAAATTTAAAAAAAATAAAATAAAAAAAAAATTGGCTAATAAATTAAATTTATTNTATAGACGTTTTTATTAAAATAAAATTTATTATTAATAGAAAAATTCTAGAAAACTTTGAAGGAAATCGCAATTAAATTAAATTATACATAAAGTTTTGAAATAAGTGATTAAATTTCTGTTTTTTTTCCATCGTGTATAGATAAAACGACTACAACTAAAATAAAGAAAATTTGCAGAACAGATGCCACAAATGAAATATAAGAAAAATCTACATATTTGATTAAATTTTAATAAATCTTTGAACAAAAATAACTTTTCTTAGAAGAGAGAGAGAGAGAGAGAGAGAGAGAGGAAGATGGAGAGGAAAAAGTAAGCATATATATATATATATATATATAAATACTCTATACTCTCCTGCCTCTAAGAATCCTTCATCACTTTATTATCTTCGTCCAGTTGATTGCTAAATTTATATTGTAAAAAATTATTAAAATTAAATGCAATATTTTAAAAAGAAGATATTAAAGATATTTTTCTTAGAGAGAGAGGGGGGGAAAAATGCATGTATAAATCCTGCTGCTTTTAAGAATCTTTCATTATTCTATTATCTTTATTCAGATGATTTACTAAATTAAAAACGCGAAAAATTATTAAAATTAAATAAGATTTAAAATATTACAATTATAATATAATCTCTTTAATCATTTAAATAATTTAGTAAATTATCTGAATAAAGATATTACAGTGATGAAGGATTCTTAGAGGCAGCAGGATATATATAACTGTACAGTACATTCCCCCTTTTTCCTTAAGAAAATACGTTTTAATATTTTATTTAAAAATATTACGATTATAAAACGAAGAAAATATTAAAGATATTTTTTTAGAAGAGAGTGAGAGAAAGATATTACAAATATATATTCTGCTACCTCTAAGAATCTTTCCTTCATCACTGTATTATCTTAGGAGAGATGATTGTTATTGTGGAAATATTATTAAAATGAAATTTGATCGTGTTGTAATTGTAATATTTTCTTTCGGAAAAAAGGATATTTAAGATATTTCTTACACGAAAAAGAACTTTATAGTTATATTGAATTAGCATCGTCCTTCTATTCAAGAAACTAGTCGATGATTGATCGCTGTATAGTTAATCTATAATCATTGTGGTTTAGAGTCTATCGAGATGACTACGTTAAAGTTATAGGGTAGAATTCTCTTGTTTTAGTCTCATAAATCATTATTATAAAGCAAGCTACACGCATTTACTTCAATCTAAAGTAAGTTATAAATAAAATATTTTCCAAAAAAAAAAAAATTGTAAAAATTAGACGGCGTTACGTTACAAAATTGAGTCAAATTCTTGAAAGTTCTCTTAACTTTCAACTCTAGTTCTCATTTACCATAATAAAAAAAAAAAGCGTGAAAATAGAAAATCATTTATAAACCGGCTCTACAGGTGGTCCTTGCATGAATTCTAACAAATTCAGTCGATTAAATTTAAGAAAAACAACACTATTATTTACATTTTAAATTACGAAAAAGTAAATAAATATTATAAAAACTATAAGATTTATAAATCCAAAAGAGACATCAACAATATTGAATTTCTTTATTTTCTTCACGCATCTTTTATTACGAAGAGCAAGAGAAAAATTGTGACAGTTGTGTCCCCTTCTACTATCTCGGAACTAGTTCAATGTACTCAGACACAGGAGGAAAACAAGATTAATGTTTTCCAAGCGTAGTCAAGACTCGTTCTCCGAAGTCATTTACTTCGTAACGACTTTGTGGTCTCTGGTTAAATCAGAAAAGGGAACGAAAACTCTAAGGTTACAAATTAAACCCACCCAAGTTTAGAACTTTTCTTGAAGATACGACAATTCTGAGTGAAGGTGACAATACCAATAACAAGCCATCTCTTTTTATAGCAGTTAAGAAAAATTGAACTTGTGTCGCTTACACTGTTTACTGCTTCCAAGAAATTACCCTTCCAATTATCATAATAATGAGATGGGAATGATGTTTAAATATTAAATATCCACTTCTGTAATTGGTTCGTGGGGGTTATGTACTAGTACTAGTGATGTATAACGACATCGATGCAAGATTTCAGAATATAACCCTCCTATAGCGTTCGAACAGTGCTCATTCATCATTCTTTACTAAGGGGGATGTCCGCTTGTCTTCGTTACCCACCCACGAAGAGAATTACAATCGAACCGATATTATCCAGAAATTGAGGTAGGTAATTTATCCTTCCTGTGCCCTGTAGCATTACCATTACAGAATGTGATGGTAAGTTTACATCATCTCCTGTCTTAAAGTTATAGTGGCTCAACAGGATGGCACTTACACATCATTTCGTGGGTGGTATGGTTTGATAAACGATTGCAAATTATCATACTAAGCTGAAAACTTTTTATGTAGATTCAATTTAAGATATTTTCCTTTTCTATATGATATATAACGTGGAATTTATTATGCAAAAAAGGGAATAAAAACGTCTATGGAGGTCGTCACGTTGCAGATAGGTAGAATCTTTCAGTGACGTCAACGAGACCATCTCCCTGATGATTGTCTTTTCTAGATACCATATATGGACTTGCTTAACCCATTTAATGATTTATATATGATTTATGCGTCGTGTTTTATTAATTTCAAGATAGGTGCACGGATAGAAACGTAAGTGGAATGCTAGGGAATGAATTGGTGGACATAATGAATCATTCTATATAGAAACACCAACCAAAGGAAACATTTTGAGTGACCTGTCAGTATTCTGGTTCACGCCACTTTAAGCGACTATGTCCTACAGAGGGTTAATAGAAGCTGCTTGATTACACAAAGTAATTATAGATGACTATTTGTGCCACGTGGAAGTTTTAAATTAACGATAACTCTCACAAGCTTACCATGAAATGATAAGTGGAAAGTACAGACAGGACACTTATGTATGTTGATGTCAGGTATGAAGTGTTCATTATTCTAATAATTAATGTCCTTTTATAAGAATTCTAAGTATTATTCCTCTTATATGAAAAATTTCCATTCGTGCAGAATAAAAATTTAACTAATTATAAGAGTAATTTACTTAATTTAATTTTACTTAAATTTTAAATAAATTCGAAATTTTTCATAATTAACAATGAATTTCAATAGGATAATCATTTACAGTTTTTAAAATTTGAATTTAAACCAATTATATACTTAAATGCATCTTATTGGTCAAGTTTAAATTCAAATGAACCATTTACATTAAAGTAGCGTGTTATTAAATTTAATATTTTTGCAAAAAAAATCCTTTAAAAATATATTAAATAAAACAGTTATAAATTTAAAATAAAGGTAAATTTAATAATTTAAATTTTCGTGCGATTATAAAGATATACGTTAATACCGTTAAGCGCCTTGTTGAAAATTTGAAATTCAAACGGGCAAATCAGATTACGAGGCGTGGCTTAATCGTTCTAGAAACTTATTACAGAGAAATCTAGAAATTTAATTATAGTGAAATTATTCTGATGGTAATTTTAAGTTATTTAACTCACGAATCGAATGGAAGCCAATTTACTACATCAAAATATAACATCAAAAGGAAGAAATTAATTAATTATTATTAATTTTTTCTTTTTTTTTTCTGGAATGAAAAGTAGTGAGATATTCATAACGGATCCTAGAAGCGTATTGCTCCTAATTAGTCTATAGGAAGTAAAAGTCTTCCATACTTAGCCTATCTGGTACAGCACCAGTGATTGATTATGTAGTACTACTCGCTAGTGTCTGGAGCAGACGTTGTTAAGTGGTTGCACAGTTGATGAAGATAAATGAAAGATAATATTGTTGAAGCCAAAGCTTCGGCTTCTTTAGTGATGATTCTGTTTCTTGGTTTCATCAGAAATAAGCATTTTAAAATGACGGCCTGTCTGACTATTCAACACTCGCATGAATAGATAAACAAGGTCGTAATTTGAAAGCTGATATTGAAGTTAGAAAGAAAAATGATTTATAGTTCACAAAATGCTTATTTAATATTTTTCACTGACTTTACTTATCGGTAAAATATCGTGAAACAGCTCGTTACTTCATCTAGAAAGTGAAGATATCATTGGTAATTGAGAAAAATAAAGATGACAGGGTAGAAAAATTTGTTACTGCCGTATACGTTGTGTATAAATCAATGGAAATAAGTATAAATGGCATAGATTTTTGCAACAGTTGCTATAGAAAAAAAACCCCTAACATTTTTTTTTCTTTTATTACTTTAATAGAACTAATCGCAATTTTATTCAATATCAGTGATACTGTTGATGCAATAACCATTTTTTTTTGTTAAGGATACAAGATTTTCTGGATGATAAAACATGTAATTTAATTGGGCTGCAATTTGAAAAAATTGTAGATCTATAAATTTCCACTATTCGTCTGTCTATCCTTCCTTAATCTTCAGAATGGCATAAGATACATGAAAATCGAGACCAGATATGAAACTATTAGGGGTAATAAACTCCGAATAACTATACAAAAACGTCCGGTTTAAACCGGAAATCACGTGATTTCAATTGTTATATAAATGACCGACATGCTATCAGGAAAAGTATGATGTACAGGGGCAAGCCAGTATTAATGGAGAGCATATATTTTAAATGAAATAAATTAAGAACACGATTAAAAGTTGCAGTCCAGTAATGTGACAATAATTTTTGCTTGTTACTTCATAAAATATTACTGTAACACAATTAAATTAACCTTTAAAAAGTGTTTAATATTAATTAAATTTATTTATAAATTTATAAATTAAAAATACTACTTTACAATATTACAATATCACCATGCTATTACAGTAGCAAAATCGAATGTCAACATACGTTTGGGGAGAGAGAGAAATAAATTTATTACACAACGAAAATTTATTAACAAAGTAACATAAATTAGATGCATTAATTATAATTAAATTAGCATAAATTGTGATTAAGATAGTTTAAATTGTAACTAAGTACAAGTTGTGATTCATTTATAACTAAAGTAGTGTAAGTTATAATTATATTTCAATTATATGTAACTAAGGTAGCATTAAGCAGTAACTCTGATTATTAATGAGGCAAGTTTGCTATAATATTAATCAATAGTTTTCTAGTGAAATGAATTTAAAATTGAACCAAATTAGCTTAAATTTATTATAAATAATAAAAATTAAGGTTACAACACCAGTAATTATGAATAGAAAACAGGAAAAGTTGATACTGGATACGTAAATAAACACGTGCTTTAAGAAATTAAAGTATTAATAAAATATTCTCTCAAATTTTTTTTATTATAAAGTATAAACTTATTATTCATTAAGAGTAACAAGTTGCTAAAGAGAGGAGCCGGAAAAAATAAGGAGGAGAAGGGAGAACTGAGCCATTTTTCCAATCTAAGAGATTCAAATATTGATCGTCTTGAAGAAATTGAAGTGAAATTCGATCTCCTTTCAAATTTCTCGAGCTTGTACTTGCCTATTTATAAATCCTGCTTCGTATTAGTACTTGATAAACGCCAGTTTAGTATGCAAATAGAAATTGTTTAGAGGTAAAGGAAGAGAGAAAAAATGGAAGGTAAAAGAGGGAGAGAGAGAGAGAGAGAGAGAGACGAATCAACTCTTCAATTTCCACCTAAAGAAAATTAAATTTGTTACTCGCTATTTCTTATTGTTTTTCCTTTTTCTTATCTAAGGTGCATGCTTCTTAGTAGATTGCGTTATAGGGTACGTACCGTATGTCTGTACGGACGTTGCACGTCATGTTGGACAAACACAGTATCTCGGGGTATTTTTTTCGATTTACTGCATAGGCACTTCAGCCAGGGGCTAGCGAGATGGAGCGAATGGAAACAACCACTTTTTGTCCCACTGGTGTCACTTTTTATTGCTGGCCCGATGTTTCTGCTTGCTGATTTGGTAGGAAACACAATCTTTTCGATCAAATTTTTGGAATAGAAAGTAAAATTTCCCTTCCAAGAGGAGCAATTTGAAGTCTTGCAGAAAATAACTTTCTGATCTTAAGCTTATTCCGGTAGGAAATTCATTGTTCTTAATGTCACGTTGAACAATGCACTGTTTTTCAAAATTGCTTTTCATATTCTTCTATTTACTTTTGTGATAAAGAAAAAAATGCATATAAATATATAATTTCTCCCTTTCTCTTCTCTTAAAAATAAAATAATTCTCTTATACAAATAAGTAATAATGTTTTTATAAGTATTATGATGTAAAACAAACACGTTTCGATGAATTTAAGTAGATTTATACTCTTTTCCTTTCACAAGTAAACATTGTTACAATTACAAATTTAAAATTTATTTTAAATCGAAAAAGTAGCAGCTGTATCACGGAATAATAAAGAAAAATACAATTGAAATGACTTGAAAGGAACGAATATATTATAAACAAATGACTAGTTTAATGCCAGAACCTTTATAATTTTCATATCGACATGTCAATAAGGAAAGAAATCATCTAAAAGAGCAAAATTTATTGTCACAATTCCGGACTGTAATTTTTAATCATATTCATAATTTATTTCATTTAAAATATATGCTCTCGATCTCAAATTAATAGAGTTTTGCCCCTGTACATCATACTTTTCCTGATAATAGCAGAGTCATCTATGTAACTACATTCTAAGAAAAAATTTTTAAATTAAAATTACGTAATTTTGATTGTAAACTGGAAGTTCATATATAATTAATCGGGCCTCCGACCCCTATGCTTTCTATATCTTTTTCAATTTTCATCTATCTAAGACCGTTCTCATGATTAATGAAGGACAGACAGACATAAGTTGTAATGTATAAATCTACAATTTAAAAAATTATAGTCCAATAAAATAATATATAATAAATACAGGGAATTAATAAACAGAAGCATTTAATTTTCATTAAATTTCGTAATGAAAATACAATAGTAGTCAATTATCGTCTCTTCATTCACAAGAGAAACACCATCTAAACTCATCCTTTATGGATTCATTGTGTACTTTTTTCTATTATTATTATTTTTTTTTTTATTCAATTTCTTTTATTCTGTAACTCCTCAATTGCCAATGTTTTCTTTGTTTTTTAACCCCGCGGACAACTTTTCAAGGAAATACAAGAAAAGCTTAATTGTCTTTATGGTGGCGTGGCATTCCTTGAAGCAGACTGTGTTATATGGTTCTGTTCATCACAGACATCAATGAACTTCGGGCTAATCACGTGATCGACACCTCAACAATAAAGTGCAACCTTTTTCTTTTTTACTTTTTTGTTTTACTTTTTCATTCCTTCCTGTTCCAGATTTTTATCCATTAAAAGAAAGACATACAAAGGAACTGATTGAGAAGTATCATAAAGAAAAAATATATATATATAGTTAACTTAAATAAACGAACTGATCTCGGAACAAAGGATAAAAATAAAGAAATCTCAATTGGATTCTCTTACGTGCAGTTTGATTGATTAACTGTTTTAAATTAAAGAGGAGAAGATGGGTCATTTATATACTTGTAAATTGAAGTTTCTTATATTATTTTTTCCGATTGATAGAAATATTTATACAATTTGTTTAGTAGAAATTGTAATGTTTTGAAAAAATATCCAAAACAATTTTTCAGAGGATGTACCCATTTTACTGAAGAAAAAAATAAATAAATAAATAAAACGAAAAAAAAACCTTTATATTTAGGGTATACGCATGGAAAGTCACGAACGGGTTTTCTCTCTAGTGTTTAAATATTTCGAAGCTTTCCATGTAAACAAATAGAGTTATAAGAATCACGTAAAATGGAAGAATTTTATCGCGTAACACAAGAGTTTGTTGCATTAGTTCGACTGTTGTTTGCCCATTGAAAGAGCAGCCATTTTCTCCATCGTCTAGGTGTCAAGAAAGTCGATAGCTATGCGTCTCGCTCCATTGGTTGCAAGGTGACTGACCCCTTAGTGTTACCAGCAGCTCTTTACTGCTTTCACTACTGATTAGCTTTATCAGTAGGTAAATACATGATTGACGCGTAATGCACCACTCTCACTCTCTTTACATCCTCTTTCTCTATTTTTTTTCTTTTTAATGATTTAACGTTAAGTATTCTAAATTGAATTTTATGAGATATATCGAGTTTTATCTGCTAGACGATCGACAAGATGATGGAAGAATGTTTCCTTTAGTTAGAAGAGAAGTAATGTCTTTTATTTTATTTTCTTTTTTAAAAAAAGAAAATAATAATAGAAGAATTTTAACTGATTTGTCAAAATGGATATATTATTATTATTTTTTTTTATATATTTCTAATTTTATAAAGAGAAGTTTTATTAAATTATTATGTCTGGCAGTAATAATTGAAGTAAGTTTGAAAGCTTAAAGATCTAAAAAAAAATTAGAAACGTAAGAAAAATAAAGTTGACAGACAGAAGAACTCATTAGTTTTACTATAATTGTAAAAGATTTAGAAAATTGAATTTTTAGACTTAAGAAATTGAATTAAGTCATACGTTTGGTATAAATTTTAATTATTTCGTTAAAGTTTCTTTCTATAAAATTTAATACTTTTATATAATTTTATCTTTATATTTGTATGTGAAAACAGAAATTCTCAACCTGTGGCTCGCGGATCTTCAAGGATTCTCTATGCTCTAAGAAAAAGAACCGCAAAAAATTCAATATTTTAACCGACTCTAATGAAATAAAATATACCAAAATGTACAGTAGATACACATTTATTGATGCTTGTAAACATAGAAGAAGATAAAATAAAGATTTGTAAGGCTGTCAGTCGAAAAAATGTCCCTCTATCTTAGGATCTGACAATTTTTTTTTTTTTTTTAAACTTTAAAACTTTAGGAGGATGAAGGATGTTGGATGAAGATGATTCTCATTTGTTTATAATAAATGTAGACTTTTCTAAATTAAATTTCTCCACTAAAATGGAGAATATAGTTCAATTAACAATTCCCATTTCAGTAATTAGTTACAAGAAGATTTATAAATCGAATCTTCGATAATAAAATTTTACAGAAACTATTTTAGATAAAAAAAAGATGAAATTATTTGTGATAATAAAAATTTCGAAATTATTAAATAACAAAGAGTATAATAACTATTTGGGTGGATTGACAGTAAAGTATCTTAACCATCTCATCAAACTGAGTTATCTCTTTAGTTGAAGCGCCTCTCGAAATCTCAACTGTGGACATGTGATCACTTGCCAACAGATTTCTAAGGTTACTTCAAATAGTACACATAACCGACCATCATAGAGTAGATATAGTCAGAGGTGCATCAAACTGATAAAGTTGAACGCTTCTGTTGCACCTTTTGCCTTCTGGCGTCACTTTGAGGATTTCCAGATTTTATATATATATTTTTTTTTTATTTTTTACTATAGACAAGAATCCGATCAACGGTTTAAAAAAGTCCATTTCGAAAATGCCAATACTTATAATATAGAGTTGGAAAGAATCCAATGATGGGATTGAGAAAAGAAGATTGAAAACTAAACAACCGATACGAATAAAATTGATAACAAATACGAGTTCTTACTGTGAATTTGTTCGCGTATATACGTAAAAAAAATTGATAACAAATTTTTACAATATTCTAAGCTAGAATATTCGCATTTTAAACGTGATTACTCTACTACACGTGAAAATAAACAGATAGGTACTATACTGTCTGTACCATAAGATCTCTCTATACAATATGTAAAGTGAATGAACTCATATTCATAGCAAGAAAATATTAAAAAATTCTTGGAAAATATTAAGATAAAAAATATTATAATATTTTTCTATATCTATATAAACAATTTACATAAAAAAAGTTTAAAGTTTTAATCGAATATTTCGCGTAAAAAATTCCGAAACTTTTTTCCCTATATAATGCTCACGTTATAAGGAAGAGGAAACTGTAAAATTAAAAATTAATTTCAAAATAAAACTGTAAATATTTTATAAATTTCGATTGCTTAACGGATAAAAAAATATATTCTAATGTAAAATTTTAAAATTTATATAATATTCTATGCGAGAGACGACTTCAAATTTGATTTATCCATCTTGATTTTGATACGCATCTACAAGTGATGCTTAGGATATAAAAATATTTCAAAATCAATTTATGTTATATAAAATTTTTCTATATAAATTTATTTAAAAATATGTTTAAAATAAAAAAAAGTAACAAGAATTTATTACTGAAAATATAAAAATAATATTTAAAATTATAAATTGATAAACAAGAGCAAGAGCATCACTCTATAATAACTTAGAGTAAAGTTAATGTTTATAATAGAGTATGATATTTAATACGAGAATTTATTATGTATAATGGAGGAATTTCAAGTGAAAATAAAATAAAAAAATAAATAAATTTACGAGAGAATTAAAGTTATGTTACTTTAACATGCAACTATAATAATGTAACTCTAATATCACGCTACTAAAATGAAAAATATACATTAAAAATATACTTAAAAATAAACTTAAAAATTTTTTAAAAATTAATTATTATTCTTATAATAATAATAATAAAATCTATAAACATTTGGAGTATTTTTTTATTGAATTTTAAAGAGTCAGAAGTGATGTAAATAATAAAAATTAAAAAAAAATATATATATATATAACAGTCATTACAGCAAATGCGAATAAAATCGAAACAATAAATAAACTTACCGAGCCACAATTTTCTAGCAACGTTAGGAGGAAAAACCAAGTGCAACAGATCTACGTTCTTTCTTCTTTCAACTTCGACAGCTTTATTGGCTTCTTGTATGGAGTTCTTTAGCTTGTCCATCCTCCTTTTCAATCCGTCTTGAGCTCGCACCTGCTCCTCTACTAAAATGATATCCCTTGTAGCATCGTGGATGGGGATATCAGATAAGTACAAACCTCTAGCATTCATCTCGTCTAAACCGTTTACAACTGGAGATCCTAAGAATAATAATGAGTCTGATTCTGGACAATATATCATTTGCCCTTTTAACGACATCTCCTAAAATATATTATAAATTAATTAGCTTGTAATTCTAATTTAAACTAGAATTAGTTCAATTTTTATAATTAATTACTTCGGTTTAAATAAAGATATTCAAATTTAATATTCAATTATTTTTTAGAATATTTGGATCAGATAGAGTAAACTGTTAGTAAAGTTAATGCATACCTCGACTTGTTTGTGACAATTGTGAATGGTTAAGAAAAAAGGCATGTTCATCTTAGCGTAAATAGCTTGAAAGCAAGGAGATATTTTGGGTTGTTGTATTCGAAAGAATTTCATGATATTACATCCTCTAATTTTCTTACTTCTATCTCCAATAAGTTTAGATAAACCTAAACCTACTTGAGTTAACTTTAGATTGCGGTCAACAACAAAATGAAATGGGAAAGCTTTACAAAATGAAGTAACAGACAATCGAGTATCTCCTGTTTCTATTGAGTTGCATTCCAATACAGGAGGATCTTTTTCGTTCGCTTCTCCTATTTTCACTTCGTATAAATAGCTAGCGACAGAATTTCTTCGCATCTCTATGATAGTTCTTAAATGGAATAAACTATCTAAAATCCTTTTTATGACGCCAACAAATGCTCTAGCCCAGAATAACCTCTTCGTTGATAACTCTAGAATCAGATGATCATTGGATGATTTCGGCAATACTTTAAGTGTCTCTCTTTCTTCCTGGTCCGATTTATCGAGAACATAGTCGAGGCATTCCAAACTAGTAAAGAAATCAACTGCTGTACCTCCCAGAAAACTAAGAGCTCTTTCATGAGATTTTAAACAAGTTATTGCATGAAGACTTCCACATTCTTCGAGAAGCTTATCTTTCTCCAAATCTGTAAAAGTATCTTTTCTTGATTAATGTGCATCGAAATTGTGGCACATTTTAAAATCAAAGTTTAATGCATAATAAATAGTCTATTAATTCTTCATTAATAATAATACTAACCGAACAAAGAAGAATATTCAGACAATTTCTTGAGATGGTCATCTTCAAAATTTTTAAAATCACTTTCATTTTTATCCATTTGTAAATTGAAAAATTGAACATCGTTCTCAGATTGAAATTCTCTTGATTAAAAAATAAAATAATTTAATTCACAAAATTAAGAAAGAAGGAAACATAAACAAGATGATTTTCTTTAAAGACTCTGTCTTAACTTTTTTAATTTACAATTTTAGCAATTTACATAAGGGAAGGATTAAATTAAACATGTTTTCTTGGCTGTAATTAAAATTATATTAACAGTATGCAATTTTTTAAATAGCAGGCAAACTTTAATACCTATTGTTAATATTATGCTAAATCAAAAGATGGAAGACCTAGTCGAAAATTAGATTTATAAAAAATTAAGAGGCTGTCTTTTAAAGTAGTAGTGCGAAGTTTTCATATCTATAATAAAGAAACATCTACTTACTTATGATTTTTTTCTTTTGCTATATTCTCAACAATCGAGGATAGTACATAATTCTGAAATAAAAATATAAATATGTATCATGTTTTCATTTAAAAATAATAAATCTTTAACACAGCTTTGAAATTATATCAGTGTTTTTTGATTTATCGATTTTCTTGTCATACTTTCTAGAACTGGGTTTTACAGTCTTTTAGTGAAGTTGTCAAAGTATGTCACCAACACGCCTTCTGCCTCGTTGACAAACTCAACGACCACTTATATATTTTTTTACTACTTTACACAACATAAAAATTTTAAGTAAAGTTAAGTTGCTTCAAATACCAGAAAGATATTTTNTAAATACATTTTTTTTAAGTTAATTTAGATTTAATTATGTGTGAGAAGTAAATACGAAAAGAGCATCACTCCTACTTTAAGTGGAATAAAATCATATAAAATACGTATTAAACTATAACATATAATTATATTTATTGTTTTATTTAGAGTCAATTCAAGGGATAATGAAAGAAAAAAAGCGAGAGGATGAGGAAGAGGAGAGATGCTGAGCAGATAATTTCGAATAACTTTTATGAATAAATTCTCTTTATAAATCATTATTTAAAGAAAAATAAATAATAAACAGGGTGAGAGATTTAAATATCATATAAATAAAGTAAAAAAAATAAACAAATTATATAATTTGTTATAAAAGAATTGAATTGTATTTTATTCGATATGAATGCATTAAAAAACACATTATTTATCACTAAGTAACTAAGAAGTAATTGACTTTTATTTATCATCAATTGAATAATAATAATCTTCTAATGACAAAATCTTAATTCTTAACTTCTAAGCTAATGACCAGTCAATAAATTAAGAGTTAATCATCATTAACCCCAATTTAAATCACGAAAATATAAAGCAATTTCTTGTTTCAGGCCAAGTAACTAAGATAGAAGGGGTTACGAATAAATTTCTACTTACTTAAACTCTCTTATTTTTTTTATTGTTTACAGAAAAAAATAAAATAAATTCTTTAAAACAACATTCATACATTAAAAAAATCGAAAATATTACCAAGAATTTTTCATATTTTTATTATAAATTCAAAAAAAAAGAATCTTGGGATGGATATATTTAACATACTGTATAAACACTTTTCATGAAAGCGTATCGCGTGTATATATTATTCTAACAAGTTTTCTTCTTAGGAGTAAAGTAAATAAACTGAAAAGGAAACAATATCTAAAAATATAAACATGTTTTAATACATATAGGACAGTTTGAAGAGGTTATTTATATACCGTAATCTATATACATCCATATATAGGATACATCTTTTAGAATTAGATAGAAAGAGAAATGAAGAAAAAAATATATATGTTATGTATAATTCTATGTGACTTGAATTTGAATTTATTTTCCATCAAACGATGAAGATACGTCTTTAGAGAAAGATAGAGCATTGCTACAAATCAATAGAAGCAAACAATCAGTGACACTCTTGATCTGCCAGCACGTACTAAAAGTTTCAGTGACAATTCTTTATTCCCCCCTCTCTACTAGAATTGAATGCAAACGTATTCACGCCAACTGCATGTTATCGATGAAAGTCAGAAGCTGTTTGTACAAAACAGCTAAAAAAATAATAATAAATAAATAGAAAAATGTACAAGAAGTAGGAATTTTTGTATAGTATCTTTGTCATTTTCATTTTATAAATTTATTCTGTATTCTTACTGATTTATAAAATGGGTATTGAACTATTTGAAAGGAAAACTTTCTACTTTGTAGGAAATAGTTATACATTTGGTATAAATATAATTAAAAATTAATAAAATAATCGAATTAGATTGAGCCTATCTCTGTAAACAATATCGAAGCATCATGGAAGATGGAGAGGATGCTGTTCCTCTTAGCAGATTATAAAAACAAATTAAAAATTAAACGAAGAAAATAATAATATTTTATTTAATTAATAATAAATTTTATCATTAAATTTTTCATTAAAACACGAAAGAATCTTTAGAATCTAATTGATGTATGTGTTCTTATAGAATAGCTTATTCTTGGATTAACCTGTTTCCAGAAGGTTAATTCTTCTTAGAAGAATGGTTAACGAGTAAATCTATTATAGAAAGATTAGAAATTTCTAAAAATTGAATACAATTTTTACATATTTTATGATTAAAACCACAGAGAACCACTTTAAGCATAACTCTTTATTTAGAAGCTAGATGCTTAAATTTAATTGTATTATTTAAAAATATTAAATATACGATTTAGAAATGGTATTATTTTAGTAGAAAAGCTGAAAACCTGCTGCAGCAAGTTCATAAAAATTCAGAAAAATTGTAATAAAAAGAATAATAAAATGTTTATTATTATTTTATCTTTTATCAAGATCGCATAACGTTAATCAAAAATAGTGTGAATATTTTGTATCTTTTAAAGATATTTTATATCCCTTAACTAGGTTTGTTTTATTGCATTTTTTTTTTAAATTTTTTTTTATATAAATACGACAGAACGTATCATTTATCTTATTCAGGAAACATTCTATTATAGCATTGTACGTTAAAGTAAAAATCATTCCTGGAAAAACTGGATATGAGATACTGGATATTGACTTTTTTTTGGAAAATCCGTCAGGGCTACATTATTCTTACAGAAATCTGATAGAAAAATGATGAAAGACAAGCAGAATATAACAGGGATAAGAAATTGGCCAGGCACGTGACATGCCAAAGATATCCAATGGTATAGTTTGTTGTATATCGAGATACATCACATATTTCACAACTTCTTGATATGGAATGTGGAAGTCAATAAGACAACGTGTTCGTCCGTTATTGTGAGTTCCAATGACCCCGAAGCACGAACGTGACAATCATGATAAAGAATATTCTTTTCGTCAGAACTTTCCCTTTTTGGGGCCAGTTTATCAATATCTGGATGATACAAGTTTCGAAAACAGCTCACGGCATATATATGAAATAAAAGTATTTTTTCTATTATTCCATTTCAAGTTGCTCTCTTAAATTTTCGATAAAAATCAAGATGTCTGAAAGGAGACAATTTTTCCACCATTTTTCCTTTTTTTTTTTTTTACCAACGTATACACATTATATTTAACTAAAATTCTATAGTTATTCGCTATGTGCCGCCATTAATGCTTAGATTATTGATAAATTTATAAACGTTTAGATCATGATTTATAATAAATGATATTACGTTATAGTATCGTATAATATAATTGTTGATTGATGCGCTTCGACTAATGTTACGTGTCTATTGCCTACATAAATTTAACTGATAGCAAACGTTTTTGGCCATTAAATCTCGAGACAATTCAATTAATATCAAATGGATCTCTTGCAGAATTTATATTTTAAGAAGAAATATTTATCGGTGTAGATGTTCCTTTAAATCTTTCAGTTAAAAATTAAAATATAAATATGTTTTAAAACGAATTGTTTTCAACAAATGAAAGACAGAGAAAACTTTGATAATCTATTAAAAAGAAGCAGTAGAGCACAGAAGTTACATCACGTTAAAAGTTTTTCTTCCAAGTCCACTAGTTTTCTGCTAGATTGTTTAAATACCCAAAGGGTTGTAATCTTGAAGATCCAAAAAATTCGATGGAAACCTGCGAAACGAAAGAGATTTGAAGTATGTGACATTCAGCGCCCAGGAGACTTAAAAATCAATGTCTGTACTTTTTCTCCCTCCCTTCTGTTTTCTTTGTTGCTCTCTGCTTAGCGTGGACTGATCTGATACAATTTCCTCTGTGGAAGCTTCCTCCAACTTGAAGAGGAACTGGATGTCCCATGAGGTATCACATAGCAAGCTAAGGTGATCGACGAATCTTTGTTGCACATTAGAAGTTAACTAAATAAAATTCATCTAGCAGAAAAAATTGTTGATATATATTTCTCTCTTTTTTTTATTATAACAAATCCAATTTCTTTATATTTTATCAATTATATTTTCAACACTGATAACTGAACAACTTTCAACGTATAAAGTTTAGTAAAATCATCTAAAAAATTAGATATAAACTAGAATTTTTGGAGGGATTTTTAATAATTAAATTAACTTAAAATTTTCACAAATAGCTTATCATTAGTAGCTTCAATAACACAGAATTTTAATAAAATAATGTGTAACAAATGAAGAATGAGAAGAAAAAAAGGTAAATAATTTACACAAATATATCCATTTAGACGAAATAATGACATCATCAAGTTTACTTATCTATCCACGTGGATTCTGACTGTTGTATTGTTACAACTGACATTGACGGACATCCGAGAGACCTCCATTGTAGAAAAGCAAGATAAAGCATTCTCCTACTATTGCGCATTGTCCATATGGAGGCCGTGTTCTCTCCAAATGATTGGCAGACGTAGCTGCAGGGATAAGAAAACGTTTAAAAAGAAATCACTTGCTTGTTGTTTTTACGACATTGAAGATGGCTGCTACTGTTCAACGTTTATCATCCTCTTCTTACAACCACCTCGCATTGGACGTACGTCATAAGATATTTATGATTTACATGGCTCTGTTGCTAGTAAAGTGGACACCGGTGTGCTTTACTGTCTCATTTCATTCGTCTCAAACACTACAACTGTCGATTTGTTTTCTAATGTTATTCGGTTGTATGTCTAGAATCCTATTTTTTTTTTCTACGTGGAAAAACATTGGATCTATCAATAAAACTTTATTTATGAAAGAAACATATTTTCTTAAAGAGAGTTAATATATATACTATAGTAAACACTAGGCTGGCTATAATTTAAAATATACTAAAATTTATATATACATATTTTTAATATGTAGAAAAAAAATTAAGGAAAAAAAATCTGTATATAAATCATGATTAATTAAATATTATGGACCATTATCTTAATATAAAATTAATCAGNAAATATATATATATATTTTTCTCTCCTTTAATTTTTCTGTTTTAAATTAAAAATAAAGGACTTTATTCTATTTGGGTAATTATAATTTTTAAAAGTTTTCATTAAAAATAATAAAATTTATGTAAATATAACTTATTTATTATAGACATTAAAAATATAAAAAGAGTCATTTAAAATTATAATATTCTACAAAAATGAGAATAAAAACGATTAAATTAATAATTTTAAAATCATTTTTTTTGTAATATATAATTATTTTAATGGCACTAATTACTTATAAAAAAAAGTCAAATTTTAAAATTAAACAATAATTATTTTATAAAATTAATTTCAATCGATTATGAATGATGATTTTTTTTTTTAAAACAAATTTCCATCCTCCACAATACATTTCATTTGTTGACATATAATTAGAATTTAACTATTAACTTACATTAACGAAATATCTTGACAGGTGAGCGAGATATACTTAAATAAAAAAAAAGAAAATTAAGAAGAATTCCAAAAGGCAGACATCTGTCACAATTCTTGTCTATCCAGTTTTGATAACTTAATTCTGTTATACTTGTTTTCTCAAGCAGAAATTTCATCAGTGGTTGGATGCAACCACTATAAATTGTTAGCATACTACCTAATCGATTTAAACAGTCGAACGGCTAAAGTGTTGAATGGTTAATTCACCGTTATTTAAATCATATTTAATTGTGAATTATTTACTATTGACTAATTAACAGTATTAATTAATATTTTTTCAATTGAATTCACTTACTATCTTCCTAAATATATCCCTCACGTATTTAATTAACCATAAGTTAACGTATAAATGAAGAATTTCTAGTTACATTTACAATACGTAAATCAGTCTTCACCTTATAATCAATAAACCGTGCAGGGAAGTGTCATTTCAAGGGGGGAAAGTAAAATTATACTGTGAATCGATTAGTTAANTATTTTATACCGATAAATAATGAGTTAATATACTAAAATATTAATTTTTTTTTTCTCTCTTCTAGTTTAGATGATACAAAATATAACATCAATATATTTATATTATAATAAAGATGACACGAATAACTTTATACTTTACCGTACAAATCCTTAATATTAATTACAGCAATGTCAAATTACCATATGATAAATTGAATAATTAATATCATATGATACTACAAATGTGCATAATGTTGTATGAGTTAATACTCGGAAAGAATAAATGATTAATGTGGAAATTATTATACACATGAAAACTTTTAAGTATAGTTAATAAATGAATAAAATCAATGTTAAGCTATATATATTATTTGAAAATTCTTAGAGAAAGAGATAAAATGCTCTTTATAATTACGTGAAATCAGCAGAGATTAGAAGAATTTTTTTTTCTTTTGTATTGTCTTTGCAAATGAAAAAAAAAAGGGAACATCAGGATAAATGATGCCCATTTATATTTTCAAATCTTTGTTTAATAAAAGAAAAAAAATAACTTTTGATTTAATATGGAAACTTTTAATATATTTTGAAAATTAAATATGTTTTTAAAGGTAATTTATTATAAGAATTACGTTGTTAATATTCAAATTTTCTTTAAAAACATATTATGTAAAATGGAGAATGATTGATGATGTAAATCATAAAATTATACAGGATACAAAAGGAATAAAAATTCTTACAACAAATTATTATTTGGAATCAAGAAATTCTTTACAATTTCATAAATTGTTGTAAAATGAATTTAGATAGACAGCAGATGAAACTATGTACAATAAACTGTATCACATTTATACGTAATCTCGTAAAGTCTCCAGCAAACAAGGAGTGTTGCTACGTGTTAAGTATAATTCATAATGCAGATTTAAAGTAATTTAGACATCTTGATGACATTCGAAAGTTAACAAGATTAACAAAAGTCGAGAATAGTAATAAGTTTGCATAAATTCCAATAATTTCAACTTTAAATGTTATTTTTTTATTTATTACACATNTCGCTTAGAAGTAATAATTTAAGATTATAACAAGAATTACTGGAGGAAATTTGTAATTATAATTAATTTATGAAAATTTCAAGCTTAACACTTGCTGTCCACAAAAGTGTTAGTATTTAATTAGCAATAATGTTTGATTATTTTGTAGCTAAGATTGTAAGGAATTACATGCTTTGCACTTTATAGCAGTAATTCTTTATATAAAATCGTGGTACGACGTTCTTTTTGCTAGTCGTATTACTCGCGCCATTAGTCTCTTGTAAAATGAAAATAACTTAAGCTTGGTAAGTATAAGGGGGAATATTCGAACAGAATTACGATTATTGCCATTTTTGTTATAATAATCATGTTTCTACTCAACAAAAATATCATTGAAAACACTCGTTACAGCCAACAAATGACGTTTAAACCGAACTCCACTCGATTAACCTAAGTCAAAATGGAAGTTAAACATTGTTTATGAGTTAAAAAAATTTAGTATAATCATCTCTTGTATATAAATAATACGGAACAATTCTTTAAAAAAAAACTAATACATTATAAAATTTATTATCTTACTCGCATCATAAATAAATGTATTTTAATAAATTATAAATGATTCGACCACCGATTTTTCATATATTTTAAATGATTTAATTATTGTAAGTCTATTAATCATCTTCAGAATGTTTTCTAACTTCATTTGTCTCCAGGTGACATCGTATCTGAAGGTAAAGTTATCTTAATAATAATAATAATAATAGATTTAAAAAGGAGAGAAATAATAATTAATTGTTATTGCTTATACTTTATATTGATCAGAAAGTATTATTTTGAATTATTAGTTGATTATTTTTTTATGTTATCTGAGAAAGAGAGGGAGAGGAGTTAAAAAAAAACAAGAGGAAATATTAATGAAGTAATGGAAGGGGGGAGATAGCAGCTATACTCATCACTAAGGCATAATTCAGTTCTGTGTATGGTTCCTCATTTGTTTTCTTGAAGCTTCTTGTTTTTTTCCAATTATTAATTTGGTTCAAAGAATAAAAAATCTGCTTCCGTCAACTAATGGACCTATGATGATGAATTAAGGGAAGTGTTTATGAAAGAAATTTCATAAAAAATCTGTAATAATAATAATAATAATATTATTATTATTTTTATATTTAAAAAAAATTCGGATTAGTGCCAAGTAAATACCTCTTTTATACGAGTTAGAAGGCATCAATCTTTGTAACATTGTGTAAAATATAAAGAAAATGATTTGGAAAGTTATAATTAATTGATTAAAAAAACAGAGATTGAAGAGAGTTTGGAGGAGTGAGAAAATAGAATGAATTATTGAATGAAATCATAACAAATCCTAGCAAATTTTCCAATAGTTTTCTTAGGATTCAAACTGTTTTGTTTTTGTTTCTTTAGCAGATATCCTAGAAACGTTTGCAAACCATTAATCTTAATATTTTTAGAGACCACTAGCCTCCAAACGCACATGGGAACAGTGGAAGAAGAGCAGGTGACAGAATGCCCTGTCATTTGTTCTAGTTTTGTACAGGAAGATGTAACCGAGACAATTTCTAGTCGTACATCTGGGACAAGTTGTCTCGAGGCATACAAATCCTTACAGATCCTGAAGTGCGGAAGACAGATGTCTCAATATCATCCACAAGATGGCTACGGTCTATGTCTTTTCTTGACAGGTGTCATGAGGTATGTATGAGATCAAAGCAAGTTGTCTGGAAAATTTACAAAGAATTATCTAAAATCCTACACACGACAAACGAATATTAAATAATATAAATCCAACAGTGACGTACGGATATTGATATTAGAATAAAAGTAAAGTAAATCTCCTTTTTAATGTCTTTCAATTTATCATATTAGAAACTAAATTAATATCTTCCGCTTGTGGTTATTAAATTGCATTTTCATGCTTCTACATTATTAAAAAAAATACTAGATTAATAAAAAAAAACTTGGTTACAATATTGTTAAGACATTATAATAATGTATGTACTTGTAAGACGAAATCAATGGATGTTGACGATAAAAATTGTTATAAATTTATGTACATAACACGTCAGATATTTACGTAATAAGAATTATTTTCTGTTAGATAAACAGTGAAAGTTATATATATAATATATATATATTATTTGCTTAATAGAAGCATCAATACATGCTTCTCTACAGATAATAGATTGAAATATTTTGTTAATTAATTAATTAATTACACAAAAAATAATATAAAATGATCCTTATAATATTCTAAATACCGCTTTTCATTTTATTTATATTATTATACTTAGTTTATAAATTTAATTTGATAATATATACAAAAATCTATATTATATATGCATCATAGGTATGCTATTATCACGTATCAGTGGGCCCACTATAAGCATGAAGTACAGTAAATTATATATATATATATATATATAGCTGCGAAATATACTACAACACAATGATAACAATTAAATTTGCTGTCTTCATCCAGATGCTCCTTAATAATATATAATATAAAAATAAGAAATATATCTTTAATAAAAATAATATTTTATACCGATAAATAATGAGTTAATATACTAAAATATTAATTTTTTTTTCTCTCTTCTAGTTTAGATGATACAAAATATAACATCAATATATTTATATTATAATAAAGATGACACGAATAACTTTATACTTTACCGTACAAATCCTTAATATTAATTACAGCAATGTCAAATTACCATATGATAAATTGAATAATTAATNATCTTAAGGCAATTAAAATTTCGACATTTACAATTAGCATTTTTAAATTTTGAATCATTAGAAGATGAAATGAAGGAATATTCTAGTGTATTGCGTCCTTTATCTGCTGTTGTTTTTATGATTGTAGCAACATTTTCTTTCATTATTTGCATGACAAATGATTGGATAACGAGTAAACCTTGGCTTGGTTTATCAGCATGTATTTCAGCATTATTAGCCATAATAAGTGGATTTGGATTTATACTTTTTTGTGGACTGAATTCTTTAGATGTAAATTTTGCCTTAATGTTCGCTATATTAGGTAGGTTTGTTGACATTCATAAGTATATTTTTTTAAATTTACTAATTCTTACTTTATAAATCTATGAAAATAACGTATGTGTATAATATATATATATATATATATATATGCATTAAGAGTTTTCTCTCTTAAATAAATTTATTAAGGTCATAATGTTGTTTACAATATTCTAGTGATAATAAATTTACTAAAGTAAATATTTAGTTATTTAAATTTTATTTAAATAAATTAAAGAAATATTTAATAACTTTTAAGTAAAATAACATTAGATAATACCCTGAGATGTTTTATGAATAAAATTCTTGAATATATTTAAATTTTAAAATAAGATTTCTTAAGTTATCACGTTGATTACGTGTGTTATATTTATCGATTTTTACTGTTTTAACATAGAAGTTTTCTTATTTATATTATTGATTCGTTTTATACTATTATTATTATTATTATTGTGATCCTTTGAAGGTATAGAGGTGCATTGAAAAACCACACAGAAGAGATTTGAAGCGGTTGTTGCACTTGGATCAGTAAACGCCTTCGACTTTAACATTTCCTCCAATTTATAACGGGATAAACAGGAGAAGAAACGGATAAAGAACAGATAAAATCCAAAGAATTTTAAAGTTGGAAAAATCTATCGAAGAAACTGTCGAAACTATTACACAATCGGTTAGTCTGGGGATGTGTAAAAATCGAATATCATTGATTACCCATAATCCCAGGAGGAAGAGATTCTTTCTCAAAGGGCGTATGCCACAAACATCATTAACAGAAGGATACGGGTAGAAATCGTGATTATTTATTTTTCTCTCTTTCCCCCTCCTCAACAATCTTCCTGATATATATATATATATATATATATATGGTAAGAGATCGATGAGTCTAATTTCCGACCATAATTTCCGTGTGTTTTGTGGCATCAATCAAATATGTAACGATAACCACATCTGTAATACTCCTTGGTAGGCAGTTAAGTTAAAATGAGGCAATGATTCTGTTGGAAATTGGCCACCTGCTGAAGATTGGGTTATGGAGGTTTAAACGCTCACGAAACTTCGATGAAACGCAAGAGTGAGAGATAAAGAATAGAAAAAAAGAAAAAGGAGGAAAGTACAATGAAAGGATAACGTAACTTCAGTAAAATGTTTTCTCTTCCGGATGATGATTACACCTTTAGATATTTTCCAGAATGGAAAATAATCTCAGTTTTGATATAATTACGCAGGGAATCTAATGATCACGTTTTACATAAAATTCGCCATTCACGAAAGTTTTCTCCGTAAAAATGTAAAAAATATTCGATTAAACACCACCTTATTTATTCAAAATAATGAATAATTTAATTATAAACATTAAGAAACAATACACGAAATCAAATTAAACACTAATCTTTTATCTATGTTTATATGCTCTTATATAAAATAATATAAAACGTATTAATACACGCATCAATAATAGGAATGACTATATAAGTGCGCTCATAACTTATTAACAAAGAAAAAAAAGTGATCGACACTAATCCAGCATCATCCTTTTGCACGTGAGAGCATCATATTTATCAGGGATAAAACGTAGAGTTGTATATGAATATGTAATAAACAATAACAGAATTATTTTAATATTGTTATTGTTTTAATGTATCAATATTTCAAGTTGATGGCAATAAATTTTTTTTTACAGATCCTACTATCCAATTTTCTATACTACTTATATTTCTTTCAAATAGGATTTGGAAACGGTAAATCTAACAAGGAAGAAACTGAAGTGTTCAGAAAGTGCTGATTCTTTTCAGAGTGCTGTTTTCTGGAAACGAAAGAGCAAAAACTTCGACAGTTTCTCCTTTCTTTCCCTTAGAAAAATATCTAAACATACAATAAAGCTAGTGATATTAAGCTCCTATTGTTGATTGTTATCGAAGTTTTTCTTTCCCTCCTAAACACTTCATTTATATTCTGTAAATATACATCTGTTACTATGAAAACAAGCAAAAGAATATGAACTTTTCGTGTATTTTCTTTTCTAATATAAATTTTCGAGATTAAAAGCTTATAAACACATCAATTAAAAAAAATTTTTTTTAAAGAATTCCCCCATTAAAACTTGGAAATTTAAGTGTAATAATGCGCTTATAACGTATAACAATTAAGTTTAATTAACAAAAATGATTTATTCAGTTTTTTTTTTCATTAATAGAAGAACCTATTTAATATTAATTAACAATTATTATTGTCATAATTATTACAAAGGAAGTTTAATTGTTGTATAGAGAAATTCCTACTAACCTGAGAATTTTAAGAGATTAAATTCAATATAAAAAGTATAATTAAATTTACAGTTTGAATACAGAGTTTGATGTTTTAAGTTCTAACCTAAACCTTATCTAAATTAAACATCTTTGTGATTAACTGCAACATTCACTTTTAAAAATGTACCGGAAGACAAACAGACTTACTGATAAGTTGGGGAGAATTTACGAACAATGGACAGACATACAGAAAATTTCTAATTTTTAAGGCAATATATGGAACCACTACACACGTAATAAACTTAATTTTGTGGATGATAAAAACGTGTTTAACGTTTGTAACAAGCAAACTTGTTCCCACTCATGAAAGATTGGGTCAATATTTTCATATTTTTCCATCGAATTTTTATCAAAACTTAATATTTAATTGATTTTTAGATGGGAAGTAAAAGCAAATAAACTAAGTCCTCGAGCGTACCGCCGTTCACTTAAAGTGCAGAAACCACTCGAAGGGGTCAACACGTGTACCTGACGTCAGCAATGTTGGATTCGATCCAATTCGGGACTCACGTGTTTTCACACTAACACACACAGAGAGAGAAAGAGGATTTGGCCAAAGAAATGAAAAATCATAATAACCAAGGGAAAAATAACACAGCAAAGCGGCAACACTTCAAAAATTGAACATTATAAAAATACGATTATCCTTTTCAGGAAACGTGTACTTTTTTTTATCCTCTCCTTTATCCCTTTTTTAGTAGGATTCCACCCTCTTCCACTTCCTTTATCTTTCTTCTAACCAGTGTTGGATGTAGACAAATACGCGACAGAGGTTTAAAAATAAAAAAGAATAAAATATATATAGGCCTATATAAAACAAAAGAAAATTGTAAGCAGGATGGTAAATTCGTTGACCACAATAAGGACCATTTTACAAACGCGCATGTCCCGAATGTTATCCATAAGTAGGAAAAGTTGTAGGATGAATGGTGATGAATCAATACAAGAAACAAAGCACCCAGTAAAAGAGTAAACATTAATAAAGAAATGAGAATATTTACTGTAACGTGTTGTTTACGTATTTTATTTATATTACAAAAAAATCACTTACAACACGTTCTAAGGTAAACCGATATCCAATAGTGGATGCAGGAACCTTTACCTCTCGATACACGACACGACGTAGACGATATCGTAGGGATTTTTTCCGACAGAGATGAGTAAGATTAACATTACTTACGTTTAAATTCATTGGTAGTGATGTTAGTTATTCGGATATCAACTCTTGTATAACAGTATTCCCACCCGCAGTGGATTGCGCGCCTTACTCCCCGTCCGCCGCTCGTCTAACTGATGGATCAACCGTTGGAGGGCGCTACGCCACAGCCTCTCCACTCCCTCCCTGATAAATATGGATAGTTGGATACAAATCATCGTTCTAAACGGTCGTACGTTGCTGGATTTCTGGTGACAGCGTGCAACGACTGCTCTGCATCTTTACCTATTTGACTTCTTGCAACGTTTTTCTTACTTTGGTTTTTAAGTCTCCTTGCCTGTGACCTAAAAGATTGGATCGATTCCTCCTATTTTTCAATGTAAAAACTCCTTTTTTTTCCTCTCTCTATTTCTCTCACTCTTCTTCTCCTTAAAAAAAATCACTTCATCCTAATATTTTTATAAATTACTTTTAAGAGTAAACCGCATCTTTAATTCAATTAAGGTTACAATTATTTGTAATTAACATAGGAGTAATTGTTAATAAGAAATAAATCGCTTGGAGAAATTTATTAAGATATTTGTAATTATTATTAAGAAATTAATTACTTTCAAAAATTCCTCTTTCGTTAATTTTATTTACATTTTTGTAACAGAAATTCTAGTATATGTAACTGGAAAGATTGATTTAAGTGCTCGTATCTTTTCTATATTAAAAAAATATCTTTATACATTTCTTAAATATATAATTAATAAAGGATGATCGAGTAGTATTTTCATTCGTTAACTTAAATATAACCTCTGTTATCATATATATAAACAAAGAAAAAGCATCAATTAGTTACAGATTTGTGAATTAATTTATTGAATTTTATGCAGTAAAATAAGAAAAAAATTATTTTATTATTAAATATAAATAAGTAAAAAAAATATATATATAATTATTTCTATAAATTAAGTTTTAATTATTATTATTATTTATTATTATCTTATTAAATGAGACACAATTAAATTTTTAAATGGTTAAAAATTAAGTTTTTAATGCTCTAGTTACATGTTTTAAATTTATAAAATAAATTTTTATTAAATTCTTTTTAT
>NW_019384700.1:582796-583554 GCF_000671375.1 Centruroides sculpturatus | reverse complement strand
TATATATATATATTATTTTTATTAACGTTTTAAATATATATTTAAAAAGAATTAAATAAATAATTAACTTAAACATAATTAAAATGTAGTAAAAAATATATTTAAACTGTTTATTAAAGTTCTCATAAGTATAAATTCTGTTTACTGAGCGAAGACAAGTAAACGTTAAGTTGTAATTAAACAGTCAGTATGTCTGTCATAAGCTTTTAGAATTTATTAAGTATTAGAAAATATAAAATAAAAATAACAATTTTATTTAATTTTTTTTTTACTTTAAATATAATAATTATATCATAGATTAGATAGGTTAAAGAAATTGTTAAATTAAACAATATAAATGTACTCGAATCGTCATGAATCTAAGTAAATGGAAGGTTGATTGACAATACATTTGTAAAACAGGCGAATGATTTTCATCGCTATTGTAATATTTCGTGGATGTTGTTCATTAAGGGAGCACAAACATTCATTTTCAGTAGAAAGCATTTATCTAATCCCAGATTTTCACTTCCTACTTCATTTAGACGTTAATTACGTTGTCCTGAGAAAGCCGATAAATCCAAATGGTTAGTGTCGTCGCCCTTATAACTTATCCAGTTGAAAGCAACAGAGGGGTATCCCATTCCACCCCAAAATAACAAAAATAAATAAATAAATAAATAAAGATAATAACCTATAAAATTCGTTTATCATGCAAAAATTCTGGGTATTGCAACGTATTTTTTAAAATTAATTTCTCTATCTGTTTGATTAAACTT
>NW_019384700.1:577058-580387 GCF_000671375.1 Centruroides sculpturatus | reverse complement strand
TATATAGAGTTGTTAGTTACGAAGAAGGATTTTCTCAATTCTAATATGACATTGATTCTGAGATGTACTGTACCATGAGTTTGGAATTAAATTTTATGATTTTTCCCATCATAAAAAAATATATATATATTTTTTATAGAATAAGATAATTTTATTATATCGCACTTAAATTGCATCCTCATCTTCCTTATCCCCTTTTTTTTCCTACAAGGTTCAATTTATCTTATCTCAATAAAAAATTTATTTATCATTTAAAAATTAAACGTATATAAAAATAAAATAATAAATCTTTTTATAAATAAATTAAATCGATTGATCAACAGAGAGATACAAATTAACGAATATTATCTAAAGATAAAGATACTTATATATAATATTTAAAGTTTAATTTGTATATATTTATATACAATTTGAAGAAGTTTTAAACATAAAATATCTTGTATGATTGAAGTAAAAGATAGCTTCAGGATAATTTAGTTACTTATATATATACATATAAATAAATTAATTATAGAGATGGAGAGGGAGAGAGAGAGAGAAAGAAAGAGAAAGATTCTTGTTTTAATACAGGTGTTTTGTTTTCATTAGCGAGTTCTTGAATTTCAATCGTCTACAATCATATGGAGTGAACATTTTTCTAAAATAACATCAACCCTCATCTTGCTATAGCGACAGTGAAAACATCTTTTCGGGTTGCTTGGCAACATCTCCCCGGAGGTGAACGTCGTACAGGTTATTAGATTTTATAGTAGTGTTTCTAGAATGTGTAAACAAAGGTGGCGAACTCTCCTATATTAAAACGTTGCTCTGTTATTTTTTAAGAAGCGAATTTTTAATTTTCCTATAACTTTTCTTACCCCCTCCCTCACTCTCGCTCTCCATCTTCTCTCCATCTTCTCTCTCTCTCTCTCTCTTCTCTCGCCCTGTTCAATAAATATTTGAGTGAACAATAAATTTGTATGGAGATTCGAGATATCGAATTTAACTTCTTCAATTTTAAGTTAATTTTATAATCGATTAAGAAAAAAAAAATAAAAATAAAGAAATTAATAATAAAAATAATTCGAGAGAAATAAATTTTTGAGCTTTATTTATTATTCTCGCTTTTTAAAAATTATTTTAAAAATTATTTATAGGTTTAACTAAGGATGGTAATTTATTGGATAAGGTAAAATGACGAGAAAATAATTTTCAAAAATTATAAATTACAGTAATGGTTTTAGTAAAGTAACCTGTTAAGTGAAATTTAATGACCATTAAATATTTGGTTTATAAAATGAAAATCTCATTTTTCATAATAATACTCTACTTAGTTTATATATATATATATTAAAAGTAATACTTGATGTATTTTCTTTAAAATATATTTTTTTAAAAGTTCATTAATGAATATTCTACCATTATATTATTATTTATGTNAGAAGGATTTTCTCAATTCTAATATGACATTGATTCTGAGATGTACTGTACCATGAGTTTGGAATTAAATTTTATGATTTTTCCCATCATAAAAAAATATATATATATTTTTTATAGAATAAGATAATTTTATTATATCGCACTTAAATTGCATCCTCATCTTCCTTATCCCCTTTTTTTTCCTACAAGGTTCAATTTATCTTATCTCAATAAAAAATTTATTTATCATTTAAAAATTAAACGTATATAAAAATAAAATAATAAATCTTTTTATAAATAAATTAAATCGATTGATCAACAGAGAGATACAAATTAACGAATATTATCTAAAGATAAAGATACTTATATATAATATTTAAAGTTTAATTTGTATATATTTATATACAATTTGAAGAAGTTTTAAACATAAAATATCTTGTATGATTGAAGTAAAAGATAGCTTCAGGATAATTTAGTTACTTATATATATACATATAAATAAATTAATTATAGAGATGGAGAGGGAGAGAGAGAGAGAAAGAAAGAGAAAGATTCTTGTTTTAATACAGGTGTTTTGTTTTCATTAGCGAGTTCTTGAATTTCAATCGTCTACAATCATATGGAGTGAACATTTTTCTAAAATAACATCAACCCTCATCTTGCTATAGCGACAGTGAAAACATCTTTTCGGGTTGCTTGGCAACATCTCCCCGGAGGTGAACGTCGTACAGGTTATTAGATTTTATAGTAGTGTTTCTAGAATGTGTAAACAAAGGTGGCGAACTCTCCTATATTAAAACGTTGCTCTGTTATTTTTTAAGAAGCGAATTTTTAATTTTCCTATAACTTTTCTTACCCCCTCCCTCACTCTCGCTCTCCATCTTCTCTCCATCTTCTCTCTCTCTCTCTCTCTTCTCTCGCCCTGTTCAATAAATATTTGAGTGAACAATAAATTTGTATGGAGATTCGAGATATCGAATTTAACTTCTTCAATTTTAAGTTAATTTTATAATCGATTAAGAAAAAAAAATAAAAATAAAGAAATTAATAATAAAAATAATTCGAGAGAAATAAATTTTTGAGCTTTATTTATTATTCTCGCTTTTTAAAAATTATTTTAAAAATTATTTATAGGTTTAACTAAGGATGGTAATTTATTGGATGAAGTAAAATGACGAGAAAATAATTTTCAAAAATTATAAATTACAGTAATGGTTTTAGTAAAGTAACCTGTTAAGTGAAATTTAATGACCATTAAATATTTGGTTTATAAAATGAAAATCTCATTTTTCATAATAATACTCTACTTAGTTTATATATATATATATATTAAAAGTAATACTTGATGTATTTTCTTTAAAATATATTTTTTTAAAAGTTTATTAATGAATATTCTACCATTATATTATTATTATTATTTATGTATAAAAATTAAATAAAAATTTGTTTTTATTTTTTTAAATGTAGGAGCACAGTTTAATTAGTGAGTAACATCTTGGAATATTATAATTTAAAAAACATTAACAAGAAATAATAGAAAAATAAGAACCGAACCCACGACCTTTTTCGTCTACTAAACAACTTATATATTTAAGTCGTGGGTTCGTATTCCATCAGAATAAATATTTATTTGGTGTTTTTATACAGAAACATTAATATGTATCATTTAATTAATTTAATTTAAGGTTAACAACGATAATATTCTGGAAAATCATAACTTTTAATTTGAAATATTAAAAAGATATAACAGGAAAGTAAGAAGAATCAAACCCATAATATTTCTAACATATCAAATTCTTTATACATTTAAGTAATAGGTTTAGACCCTACGAAAAAAAATACTGTTTTAACAGCTAAAGAGAAGTTAGCTTAATATAAATAATATAAAAAAATTAATATATAACAGTGAATAAGTTTATTATTAAAAAAAT
>NW_019384700.1:549259-576444 GCF_000671375.1 Centruroides sculpturatus | reverse complement strand
ATTTAAAAAAAAAGAAAGAAATTTAAATATGGTAATAAAAGTTAAAATTTATTTAGATCGTAAATTAAATATTTTTCTTAAAAATTATAATTTTTATATAAAAATAAACATGATAATAAACTCAAGATCCATTAATCTTTGATCCTCTTATTTGGAAAACATGTTAAACTTGAGAATGTACAACATATATTTATATATAAACTGGTATATAATGAATGATCATGGTGTTGTACGAAAATTTATGATTTTTACAAAAGAAAATCTACATAAAAAAAGTTATTTTTTTACTATAAAACTACACTTTTTTTTTATAACTAAGCAAGAAAATTATAAATCAAGTATACTGTTTATCACTTAAGACAGAATGATTAATTTAAAGACAGTTTAATGTTTCATCACTTAAAATCATTTTACGCTATTCGAAAAATTTAATTAGATATTTAATACTTTAAAAAAAATAATAATTTTAATTATTTTATTTATTACGTTTGAAAGATTTTAATATAAATATCTTAAAATGGCATGTATAAAACTTTATTTATTTATTGAAAAAATTTAGTGTTAAAATTGAAATTGGATATATATATATATATAATTTAATAATAATCAATTAGGTTTTTTTTTTATCAAAAAGTAATTTATATTAAAATATAAAATATTCATCTAAATAAAGAAGCTACGAGCTTGTTTTCTTTCTTAACTTCATCACTTGGCTTCTTTAATAATGGCTTCCTGTATGACTCGAACCCACGACTTTTATCATACGTAAAATACTTTAAATATTTATGTTGTGAGTTATGTTTTAATTATAAATACGATATTAAAGAAGCCAAATAAAGAAAGAATCTATAAACTTATTTTCTTTCTTTACTTCATCACATGGCTTTACTTGACTTCTTTAGTCATGTATTAAGATGGGAACCGAACCGACTACTTTACAGATATAGCCTTTTTTTTTAAATATTTAAGTTGTGAGTTCGTTCCCTTCCGAATACACGACTAAAAACAAGCTAATTTTTCTTTTTCTGGTCTTCTTTTTCGGATGGAAATCGAACCTACGACTTTTATAGTACAGCACTTTTTAAAAGTATTTTGTTGCCAGTTAAATAAACGCTTTATCTATTTAAGTTTTGCTTACTTTTTGGGTAGTGTTTGAATTTACCTTTCAGTACCGACGTATTCGTAATTTTCTTAATTAATTAAATCGGTTTGAAAAATATGTTTTTCCATTGTTATTAATACACAAAAGGAAAGCAATTTCCTGAAATAATTTTGCATTAATTAATGATAGAAATGAAGTCATCATTCAGGTATAATTTTAACTAAATCTCTGTCGAAATGAAACAATCGATACTGTAGGACATTATGTGCTTGAACTGTTGATGAAAACTACGAGCGAAATAATTATAAATTCCTTACTTAATCAAGTAATTCTTTACAAACAACAAAAGCAGAAAACAAGGGAATTGTAACGAAGGGCGTCGCCAACCTAACATGAAACAAATAATGAAAGTTATGGCACCGGAAGGTAAATTGTTACCTATTATAAGTAAACGCCCTTACAAATCACGATTTAATGTTATAAAAATATTAAATATTGTCAAAAAATCGTTGTTTAATAACGATCCTCGTTTATATTTTCATCATCAACAACGTCTTTTTAATTAAAATTGAATTTTTGTAAAGGAGCTATTATTTATTGACCTGGTCTTTATAGGAATATACTTCTATGTCTTAATTTACTGCCTCTTAAGTAATAAAAATTATCGTTATTTTTATCTGTAATGATAATACCAATAATATTTATATATTTTCTTTATTAAAATTCGATTTTATCAATAAAATTTAGGGGATAAAAATAAAAAATATATATATATATATATAAAAGTTGTTGTTGGAAGTGTATCCATTATCTTCGTGTTATTAAATTAAAATTTTACTCTTGGCAAATGCTCTTAAGAGATATCCTTATCAATCAATAGCATCTTCGTTGAGAATTAGAAGCATTTATGCTTAGAATTTTCGCAGAACGAAACCACACTTTCGACAATATGGCGCCAAGTTCTATTGACAAGTCATCTGTGGTTCGTCGTCCTCTCGTTTCTTCATCTTTTCTATTATTTTGCCCTTAATAAATGTCGATAATTACATGCCAGATTTACAGATTTCTTTTTTTAATACTTTTCTATTTTACAAATTACTTATTTTACGAAGAATTTTCTGGGCTTTTTTTTTAAAAATAAATCTCAAATCTTGTAAATTAACAGGTAGAAAATTTACAACGGTTTTTAACAAAGGAGGGTGCTAAACAGATCCTTTCTTTCAAGTTCGTCTATGGCATTAAGTCTAATCAATTGTTCCAAGGTTTCAACTCGAATCTCATTGTGTGCACCTCACTAACACAAAAGGGCATCTAAGCAATTGACTGGTCGTTTACAACAAGCTAGTTGTCGAGTCAGTTTCTGTGAAAACCTCTCGCCAGACGATTTAGATAACAAGCAATGGGCAAAGATATTTGATATCATTAAAGTAAAGGTTTAAAGAGATTCTCTTAAGTACTCTCTCAGATCAAAGGAATTCCAGTTTCGCCAAGTCTTCACATTTTCCAAAATTGTCTCATTCAATGTGAAATTTACATTGATGTATAAATGTTATATACCCTTTTAATTCATGTTTAAATAGAGTTTAACTTAATATAAATTAATATAAAATCTACTCGAAATTCTAATAATAATAAGCTTTTCAAGATAACGATGAGATCATTTTCATATTCAAATTGATGCTCAGGAATGCAGAATCATTTTAAAATTATATTAATAAGAGAAATTCGCTACGTTTAAGAATATTTTAATTATTTTAATATAATATCAACTCATTCTATTAATTATTTATAAGTGGCATCGTTATATATGCTAACACTCTTTTTTTTTATCCTTTAACTTATCCACCTCATTCTTCATCTTAGACATTTGAATAGGCTCTATCTTCTTCTTCTTCTAATAATAATAATATATGCTAGCATAAGCATTAAAATTATTATTTTTACATAAAATTATGAATATTTTACGCTAAAAAATACTTTTATTTACGATATAACTGTATGCATTTTTATAAATTAACACAGATCTAACACCAAATTTTAACTTAATCGAATGTATGGCTACATTTTAGTCAAGGTTATTGTGTATATTTGGGTCTAGTTACGTCTACAATTATATAAATGCTTGTATAATTCAAATGTATTAAACCAAGTTATGAAATTAATTGTAGGTTATGTGAAAGTATATGTAATTTTCATATATTTGTATAATCGTAGATTAATACTAAACTATATAATTAAGTAATACATAATTATATATTACATAACTTTATAATTATATAGTTAGAAAAATCTGTAAAATAAATTATACACGTAATCTCAGTATAGATGATAATACTAGGATATCACAACGTCATGCCCATTCCATTGTGTCTTCAATATTATAATACAATCAGCAACGAAATCTAACGTAAATATTGTTTTCAATATACAGAAAATATACCATTAAGTCAACAATTAAAGGAATTTATCATTCAAGATTTAAACAAATGAATAACCTTTCTGCCCTTTCGTATGATAACAGAATCTTCCTAGTAATCACGTGCACTTCTATGGCATTGTTGCCCATATCACACACTTATACACCTCTATCTTCAAACAAAACCAACTGAAATTATTTTAGAGGGGATGATGAAGATATTATGAACACCATAACACAAATACTAGGTTGTTGAACTTGTTATTAAGTAATATTAAAAACTGTGGAGCATACATTATGCAACCGAATAGACAATATGTACCCAACCACACAACATAGATTAAGTGCAAATAAAGTAAAATAATTTCACGATTCTTTCAAAGAAAAATATGAAAGGAATAAAAAGAAAAACCATTAATTGCGTCAATATTTACAATAGCAGTTTAGTACAACAGGCTAACAAATATTTATTCAAGAAATAAATCTATATTAATTATTTCACATATATATAAACGTAGATTTACAATCTAATTAATTCACGATGTATAGCAGTCATATTCTTATCTTCATGCAGGCAGAAAGCTACTGATGCAAATTAATTCCTATCAAGCAACACTTGTATAAATGATCACATATATTTTCCATATTTTTATTAATTGTTACTTATTATAGAAATTGACTCAAAATCAACTATAATAATAACAATAATAAAATAATAATAATTTACTACATTTTGTTATAATGATTATAACAGTGTAGAATTAAATTTGTTCTGATAAAAACAAATTTCTCTTTAGATCCGATCCTTATAAAATCATTAAAATTAAATGTTAAATCATCATACAATAAAAATTATATAGAAAATTGAGTATATTTAGCGATTTTTAACCGATTTTGGCAATTTTCAATAATTTTATTTAATTGTTGGAAGTATTAATTTATATAGAAGAATTAAAAATATAAGAGAAAGTATGTTATTGAATATGATTCTGATAATTAAATTATATGCTAATGTACACTTCTCAGGTGCGTAATTTTATGTTTTAAGTTTATAGATAATATCTATAGTATATTTAATAGGAGGTATAAAAGGATTTAATAGGATAATAAAAGGTTTAACATAGACGTAACTTATATAATTCACCTTTCTAATTTTCTCAACGACATTTTATGTCTGGTATTTGTTTCAATAATTAATTCTTCAGTACTATAAATTAAGTTAATAAATACTTATTTTATTAAATTATTTAGCATTTATTTTTGTAGAAGGTTGGATAACAATAATTTATGATAAAAATTATTCATTTATAGCATAAATTTCATTATTAACTTGTTGAAAACGGATAGTAGTCAAGAAGGAAATAAAAATTCTTGGCAAAATGATATATAAATTTATCAATTTTGACTAAAGAAAATTCAATTGAAAAAATTTTTAAATGAGAATAAATTTAATATTTTATGTCAAGATTATTCTTTCACAACTTTTCTACGGGAAATATTTAAATTTTATTAAAATTGAACAGGTTTTCTTAAAATATTTAAATGAAATAAATTATATTTTAAAATTTATTAAATAAATTAAATGAATCTTTTATATTAAAGAATATTTNATTATATGAAAAAGTATTTTCAGTTAAAACAATAACATACACACAGCCAATTTATAATAATGAAGAAAATTTCAAAGATAAGAGCTTTCAAAAAGAAGTAATAATATTATTTTATGAGGAATAAGTAATCTGAATTTAAATGGTAATAATAATGATGATAATATATCAGAATTAAACATAATGTCATGATTGTATTTTGTTTTATTTGCCAGATCTTAAATTGAAGTAAAAATCAGTCATTCTATCACTTTACAATATACTTAAATCTAAATAGTAATTTGCATTTTTTTTGTAAATTTAAATAGTTTAGGAAGAAAAGAATGTAGAGATTATACAGCCGTATTTTAATAAAGTACGGACGAACCTGTTAATAACGGCCACAGACAGAAACATAAAAATGGCCGCTGATTGAAGGTTATTTCGTATACATTTCTGCCTAAAAAGTAAAAAAAAAAATAATAAAGCACTTTGAAAAATGGCCGCTGTTTAGAGGTGGCCGTTATTAAAGGTTCTACCGTACAAGAAGATTAAGAAAATATCTAATTTAAATCAAAATGTTTCCTTCATCAAAACTTAAAACTCAGTGCTTGATCACTGAGTTTAATAATCCATTACAACTTAAATTAATTAAGTCATTAATTAATTATTATTTTTAAACAGGTTTTAAATATTCTCTTATCCGATATAATATAAAATTAACGATCTATTTAGTTCCCATTAAGGAATATAAAGGGAAGAGAAATTTATGAAAATTACTTAAAGAGTACGAGTATTAATCAAGCAAAGAACTTAGATAATGGTTATAAAGTTGAATTTTTGAAAAAGGTCTCATGTGAATGAAGATATACACAGGGTAGAAGCATAGGACTTTTGAGGCATCCTCTCTGCACCATTGGAATGTATATACTTCGTTTAAGATAATTATCAGTAAACGACCCCATAAACAGATGTAACGTCCCATTTTCGCCACTCTTGGCACACTTGGTTATCTTGTGACAGGTGAGACTAGATAAGAAAGAATGGGTCCCTAAGGTTACTATACTCCATTGGTATCGTGAAGACGTTGTAAAATAGGCTTTTATCGTATCCCTTAATACCGGAATCCCCTAATTCTTGTTCCATGGACAGTAAACATCTTGCCTCTCTCATATATACAGACATCAATTAATACTACAAGTTAGTTACTTCTTGTTCAATGTATACGACAGGAAGTTATACTTAACTTGTACTTTATATATATATTTTTTTCATTAATTTGTAAATTATAGTTAAATATTCTGTCTTTTAAACTATTAAATTATGTATTTTTATAGATAAAGTTAAAGTAAGTTTAGTATCGAATCACCTGGGAGATGTAAAGCGTTAAATCTGCGAGATAAAAATAATTATTTATATATATATATATAAATACTATGTAGTGTATAAAGATGTAAAATTATAGTAGGAAGTTTCTTATAGAATTAAGAGATACAATCAGGAGGTTTATAGTCCCTGGGGAGGTTGTTTGTTTGATACAAAAGCATTGCAACAAAGTAATTCAGTCAATTCTTTAAAGTGCCAAGTGAAGCCATTGAAAACTTTTATTTCTTCTGTTAGTATGACATTTTAAGTTAAAAAGAGAAGCTTTTCAAATATACATACTGTAAGAATTTTTTAGTTTTTTTTAAACTTTGTTTTGGTTATAAAAATCCATAATATATCCAATATAATCTCCATAAAATTCTTTTTTTCCATTTATAAATGGAAGAGAAATCATTGAACGATTCAGAATATTTAAAAGATATACTTGGCATTCCATACTATATATTTTTTTATTAATATTATTATAATTTGTTTCAATTATATCGATCCACAATCAATCATGTGCACATTTACGATATTATTGTTTTCGTATTAGTATAATTTGGTGGTTAAATTCGAGTCGATTCTCTTCCATATTTTATCTGAAAGTAGAGTCTTTATAGAGAATTTTCTTCGTATTTTATTCCAGAAACGTTCTTCAATTATAAAAATACACATAAGATTTATTAAATATGGAAGAAAGTCAACAGTCGATAGAGAGGAACATCCTTTTAATAAGTCTTGTAAATAATTGAAGAATTCTTAAAAGTTAATAGCTTAAAACTGAAATGATTATTGTTTTATAAATAAATAAATAAAAGGGATTTTTTTCTGTATAAAACTGTATAAAAATTGCCAAGATAGCAATCATCACCTCTCAGAAAATGGACGTCAAGGAAACAAGGTTAGGGGTATCATTCATGTAGAAAGCAAGCAAACCATTAATAATCTTTTGATAGCGACTTAATGAAGACTCCATGTCTACTCACGGTATCTGGTCTATATGTGTATGTTTGTGCAGTGAATTAAGTCAGTTGGGTCAACCAAACAACGGCCATAATTTTGAAGTTTATCTGGAAAGGCGCCAAGTCTGTGTCGACGTCGCCCATGGCAATACGAATATTTTTAATAGTATTATTAACAATCTTATTAACTGAAGGTTTCCGTGTTGAAGAATAGGATCAGAAAACTATAACCTTTAATACTACTATAGTTTAACTCGGCCCTTATTGCCCTGTAGCAAGGACGTAGCTCATTACTTCAGCCAACTCCAACCTATTTATTTTCACGGTACTGAAGACGTGTTTGACTGGTGTGAGGTACATTTAACAATTTTGTGCTTTATTGTCAGCCATTCAGTTAACGTTGAGTGGTATTTTTGGCAAATTGCTTTAGAAACATACAGGGCGTTCAAAACTCCCATTTAGAAACTAGAGGTTTGTACCTTGATCTTTATTATTTTATTATTATTATATCTTTTTTTTTATCCTTCTTCCTCCTCTCTTTCTTCTACTTTCTTCATCTCTCTCATTTTTTAATAAATGGAAAATGACTAGCTCTGATAATAAATGATACAGAATTTTTACTAGAAGGTTATTTACTCGGAAATTTTAGTAGTTTTTATTCAGTTATAAACTATAGAAAAAAGTCTCCCTTTAAGGATATATTTCATAATAAGTAGCGCGTTAAACCGTTGATAAACAAAATAAAAAAAAAGAAAATTCCTTCTCTATATTAAGCAATTTAAAAAGTTTTGTATAAACTCTATTGAAATATTTACTTTATTATTTTGTTTTTTATATATATATTTTTCTATTTATTGCCTACTGTATTATTAAAATTTTAATACATAAGAAAAGAACGAATTGAAGTTTCTATCCCCCCTTCTCTTACCCTTTTCTTTCTTCAAATATGCTTTCCCAATACTTTCAATGATTCAGTGAAACGTAATGTCTGCGATTATTTGGACCTATTATAGACTTGAGTATTCTCCGAGGTAATTTTTTGGAAAGAAAATAGATAAAATTCAAGAAAATCGTAGTATTAAATATATAGCCATAAACCTTATACGCTTTCTTTTTTTTCTTACTGGAAAACTATTCAAGAAAAGTAGTTTTTTTAACATTCCACTGTTGAAAATCACGCCTATTTGCGTAGAAAATATAAAAATTTAATTTTTTTTTAAATTTAAAATAAATTAAATTAACGAAATTGAAGCACAGTATTAGTAATCAAACGCAATTAAACGATGAAGCTGCAGTTATCTACAGCATCAGGAATCATAAAATGATATCGAAATCAAATACTTCAACAAATAAAGAGATATTGACGTCTGGGAAACAATCTTATCATTTTTTTTCCTCTTTTCTGACCATTCTTTACACGGATTTTGATCATCATCACTCACACACAGAATCACTGCAAAGTCTTTGCCGAACAAGAATGTCATAATAGATCTTGTTTCTTCATTCCTTCGATGGAAACCACTTAAATGGATTTCTCCAGCCTTGCCAAATTACTTGATGTATCCAAATTAACGATAAGCAACCATAATATATATATATATATATTCGAATTTACTTATTTATCACATAAATTTTTGAAGGAGAATTTAATAATAAATTTAACTTTAAGATTCAAGCATAAGATTCTGTATCGATATTCCTTTTTCCTGCGATATTTACAAGCCGAAAATGTTATATATATATAATTATTTAAATATATAAATATATAGAAACTATTTTAAGTTATAAATTACGCATAGCATCCTTAAAGATGATGCGGAATCTTAAGGAAAAAAACAGAGAAAAGTTAAAGTTTTCGCCGTCTTAAATGATTAAAAGAGCATAGAAAATTAAAGTTTTATATATAAATTTATTATATATATTTTAAGGTAAATAGTTATAAAAGTGAAAAGTTTAATTTGATTCTTCTGGCAAAGAATAATTCGAGTGAATTGATTTGCTTTTTCCGAGTAGTTTCCATTTTATTCGAGACGACGTAACCTGTGACAAATGACCATACAAAAGTACTCAAAGAGAAGGTTGCTAGAGAGTTTCCATCGAAACTCAAGAAGGAGAAGAGATAGAGAAGGTGCTCCATTTGTTTCTTGCCCGTTTATTAAAATTGCGAAAGGCAAAAAGGTATTGCCAAATGTCATTCCGAGTNATATTTTTTTTTAATGTAGATGCTGTATTGTTTCGAATTTCAGACACGTTTCACTTTTATATAGAGATATTCTCTTAGGTAAAATTATAAGTGAATATAGCTTTAAAATAATACTATATTTAAAATATTTATTTATAAAAGAAGTAAAAATAAAAAATAATATAAACATATATAAACCTTTGAAGATAATAATTTAAAAATACACAAAATTTAAGATGTTCATCCTCTTAAAAATAGGGATTTTTAGGAAGAAATTGGACGTTAATTAGAACTAAATTTAGAAATAAATTAGAATAAATATAATTGGAAATTTAATTAAATTTAAAACTAGATGAATTTATCGAGGAGAAAACAAATTATATATTCAAAATAATATAGAATACATAAAATAAACTATGTAGGCTAGTGGAAAGTGACGAAAAGAACGTGTAATTTAAGAGCATCCCAAATTTTAAATTTGGAAATGTATAAAAAGCGTGTCTTAAATTTGTAATTGCACTGAATATGATGAAATACAGGGTGAACATAATTAGGGTAGGTGTTTAGGGCTGTTTGTACAAAGAACTACTGGGCAAATTACAGCCACACACGATGCACATACTGTCCTGAGTATGCAGTTTTGATTTACGGGAAAAATATTTACTTTAAATTTCTTCCGCTAGGAAGAAATTTAGCGCTACTATTTCTTAACGCACTTGTACACATTACGTGCATTTTCTAACAAATTTCGGCTTTTTTTAACGCCGAAATTTCTTAAGTGCCGAGCTGGCATTACTGTTTGGTTCGAAGAATTGTGAAGAACGTTTTACGACTTTTTTATTTCTGAAATTCGTTTAGAAAACGTATATAATATGAACATTCAGGCAGCACCAAATTTCATTCTAGCGGCTGAATTTTAAGGTAAAAATTTTTCCCGAAAATCGAAACCGTGTACTCACGACAGTATATATAGTAAATTTGATGGAGATTGGTTAAATGGCTCTTTTCACAGAGAACTCTTTAATTATGCTCACCCTGTATTTTATATGTTAATAACAATTTTATTTTTATTTTTACACGAAAATTCACTTATTAGGCATGGAATATAATAAATATAAAGTTAAACTTAATTAACACGAATTATATTTTTTATAAACAATAGTCTCATACACGTGCATACTTATAAAAGTGAAAAGTTTAATTTGATTCTTCTGGCAAAGAATAATTCGAGTGAATTGATTTGCTTTTTCCGAGTAGTTTCCATTTTATTCGAGACGACGTAACCTGTGACAAATGACCATACAAAAGTACTCAAAGAGAAGGTTGCTAGAGAGTTTCCATCGAAACTCAAGAAGGAGAAGAGATAGAGAAGGTGCTCCATTTGTTTCTTGCCCGTTTATTAAAATTGCGAAAGGCAAAAAGGTATTGCCAAATGTCATTCCGAGTGGAAAAATGTTCGGGAACCATTCACTCTTCGTCGTAAATTAAACCACGTCGTATTATATAAAGTCAGTTGTTAAAATTCTATTCCTATCTAACACACTAAAAGTTTGGTTTTGTATGTTATAAGGTAAATTAATTTATAATTTAACGTGTGTAAAAAAATTAGTTTAAACACATTTCTGTTTATCCTTTACACGGATTTCGATCGTCTTCACTAACAGAATCACATCACAAATTGAAATTTTATTTCGGTTCAACACACTTAAAAGTTTAGATTTGTATGTTATAAGGTAAATTAATTTACAATTTAACGTGTGTAAAAGAATATTTTAACCATGTTAAACCAACAGAAATTACTTTTAAAGGCGTGTATAACGCGATAAAAGTGCAACTCGAATCACGTATTTAAGTCATTGAATTCGTTCATTAACTTTACAATTGTTTCCTGAGGGGTTGAAGAATTTTTCTCTTTTGTTTTTTCTTTTCTTCTTCTTCTTCTTCTTCTTCTTCCTCCTTTCTCTTCAAGTAACAGTTTTCTGGTCTGATGCAATTAATTGAATTTCTTTTATTGTTTTTCTTTACACATTTAAACTCGGGTATAATATCGTGCTTGATGGAATAGCAATCATCACCTCTCAGAAAATGGACGTCAAGGAAACAAGGTTAGGGGTATCATTCATGTAGAAAGCAAGCAAACCATTAATAATCTTTTGATAGCGACTTAATGAAGACTCCATGTCTACTCACGGTATCTGGTCTATATGTGTATGTTTGTGCAGTGAATTAAGTCAGTTGGGTCAACCAAACAACGGCCATAATTTTGAAGTTTATCTGGAAAGGCGCCAAGTCTGTGTCGACGTCGCCCATGGCAATACGAANTCCGCATCTTCTTTTTTGCTGTTAAAGAGAATATTCTAACCTCGTCAGAACAACCACAAGATCATCTTACTGTGCAATTCTCAGAGAGCGATAACTTAAATAAGGAAAAATATATAGCAAAAGTATTTTTCGAGTTCAGATGGATACTTTTATGGGTTACCTCTGAGAATATATCCTTAGAGAAGAAGAAGATAGAAGAAGAAAGGAGAGGGGGAGAAGAAACCATTTGCATGTAATACTTTATAGCTAGGAATTAAGCAGTCTCTTGAAGTTTTCGAATATATCTTTTATTTAAAAAAAAAACTTGTTTATATCGATCGGAATATATTTAATTTTAACTTAAATTTATATATTTTTATTTAAATTGGTTATAATTTTTTTTATATATTCCAAACTTTTATAGAATTTATAGGAAGAAAAAGAAATGAAAAGGAGTATTGTTTCTAAGAGGAAAAGATGGCAAAAAAAACATTGTTTCTAAGAAGAAACAAATGGTTATTTTTATAGAAAGATACAAATGATTATTTCTGAAATCAAATCATGTTCATTACTCGCTGACAAAAATAAGAAAAGAGGGAGGAGGAGGAGGAGAAAGAAAGAAAAGAGGGAGAGAATCGTGTATAGTTCTAAAGTTTTTCTTGACGTTGGTTATCAGAAGGTGGGCCACAAATTTCTTTGCTGGTAGAAATTGAGTTTTCTACGATTGTGTCCAAACGATTTCACCAGCGGCCATCCGTCAGTGAAGTACGATGTGGGTCTGACTGACCATTAAGGTGAGTACTGTTTGGAGACGTTCTGATGAGAAAGTGGAAGAGGGGGAGGTGGACGAGTTTTATCTTCACCCAACGGTAGCAGTTGAGTTGATAGTATTGGTCTCACGAGGATTGTGGATTATGATACGTCTCTCCATACGTAAAATGGTAGGAAGGAAGAGAGAAGGCATTACATAGTTACCTGAACCTTTTGCCAATTGTTTATTGCTTGTTCTTAAATGGAACAAGTATACAAACCTTTCTATTGTAACTCTCTTGTTTCATTTTATGTTACGTTATATAAGAAAAATACAGGGTGAAGACGATTTTTAATGTAATAAAATTTTAATTAAAGTTAAAATTACGTATAAAGCTAAATTACTTAAATTATAATAATATAAAAACGATTTTAATGCCAATTATGTAGAAACAATACGGTAGAAACTCAGCTGAATTCCAAGACTGCGACCTCTTTAATACACTACTGCTTAATAATCCTCTCTAAGTTACCTCAATTAACAGGGATGATTAAATGGGGATGACAAAGATCTGAACTTTAAAACCCCTTTTGGCAAAAGGTAGAATTAATTTATTAATAAGGAAGAAACAATTTTACACGATTGTTTCTCTCCTTTTACAGTAAAATAAATATAAAATTAGTTCTATAATATACAAATAATTGAAGACATTTACGAGATGTATCAACAAACCGAAAATTCTATCCATTTTAATAAGCTGGAGTATGTAAAATTCATAAGTAGTAAGGTTTTTCTTGTTTTTCATTAAAAAAAACAAAGATTTAGACACCTTTTTTGTGTGTGTAAGCGCTCGATGAAGTCGTGAATAATATAAATCACGATGGAGTTGATTATTTATAACTGGAAACAAGAAACCTGGCGTAAGTTTTACTTTACTCGAATCTTAATTCATTTAACCGGTACAGTAAATTACAGACCCCCTAGGTGCTGTTGAAATTTGATGTAGAAATTTCATTACTCCCTTGCGAACATAGAAAAGGGGTTTGCACGTGCAATTAACTCAAAGAACTAATTATCCGGAAAAAATTCTCTAGCACCTCACCTTAGTAGGAGTAGTTAGGAGTGGGATAAGTTTATGGTGTTCCAACTGACTCAAGCTATATACCATTTATGTGGTGGGTTAGTTTTATTAGTTGTGGAGAGAATGCAAGCTGTCAGATAGAAATTATTGAGTTGTTATATGAAACTTTCTTTTAACGTCATTATTTACAACTATAATCTCTTCTTGCCCTCCCCCTATTTTAAAAAAAATGCTCCTCTTACCCCCTTTCTGGAATGATTTTTTGACACTTTTACTACCTTAAGGGCGATTCATGGTTAATGTTTTACACATTGTTGATTGATTAACACATTGTTGACTTTATTACTAGCGTAAATACATAAGATACGAATGGAGTTAACAGTAAATTTAACATAAACAGTTATTAGCGATAGGATAAGCGATCCATGTTAGGTTTATTGTAATGAGTGTTTGGTTTCTGTTAATACTTATAAATATTTCGAATATTAAATTTAAACTTTGTTCAAATATATATATACAGATGTATAACATATAATTATTAATTTTAACATAATAAAAATCCCACTGTAAAATTCGATTATTGACATTATTTATCTTTATTCAGTTCGTTTATTATTGTTATTAATTATGTAAAGATACTAAGTTTAATTGTTATTTGTAATTAATAAGCATGGTTTTAAAGTAAATTAACGTTAGAAAATGTTAATAATTTAATTACAATACATATTTAAAAAATAATAATTAACAAAGGTGCTGTAACTTCCATTAGTTTAAAGTCTTTAATTAACTTTAAAGTGACGTAAAAAATATTAAATGCAATTAAAGTGATGATTAAATTATATAAATATATTTTAAAAAGTGCTAGTGTTATCACACAATTATGATTGTCACATAGATTTTTTTTTTAAATGAAAAAAGAAATTGCTCCTTCAAAAATTTAATTGCTTTATATTAAAAACTCGAATCAAATTTTATTTTTTAATAATNTTTCATAAATTCATTTTTTAAGGTTTTTAAAATTATTATTATTATTATTTTAAATAATATTTTACATTTTTAAACGTATATAAATACATTTAATATAAAATTTTTTAACGTTTATTTATTTGCTAATAATTTGTAATATTTTAAACATCGAACCTCCAATAACGGCCAAACCTGTCAACAGCGGACAATTTTCATAACTTTTTTTAAAAGCAAAACTGTATACAAAATAACCTCCAAACATCGGCCATTTTAAACATTTCAGTGTCCGTTATTCACAGGTTTTACTATATATTAACATGAAATTCTAATAAATTATCTTTATTACTTTCTATGCTCAAAAAATAATACAAATAAAATTAAATATCGAAGCAAAAATTAATAAATAATTGAATTTATAAAGTTTACTTAATTTTACATTAGAAAAATTATGTATATAAGTACATTATTTGCTTTAAAATCCTAAGAAATTGTCTCTATGTTTGATTCTATTTATACACCCTGTTACATACTTAATTTGTTAACAATAGAGAAGTGATTGTAGATTATTGGAAAAAATAGAGAAATTAACAAAATATTTAAAGATAATTTATCAAAAAATATGAATATGGAAAGTCTACCTTTCCTTTAACGATATATTAACACATTTCCAAGAGCTAACATGGACATACGATTTACATAAAACTGTCAAGCAAAGTATCTAGAGACATATTCGATGAAAGAAGACGTTCTCTTGACTGTTGTCATAGAGATATGGGAACCAAACTCGACGATGACAGAGTTATTGGGTTTATAATTTGTTATGGCATCTACATTGTCGAACAGCTGGCGTCTATAAGTAGAATTTTAGAAGAGCATTTCCACCAAAGGAGAATTCATAAATCAGCAATAAATTATCGCATACAGAATCTTCGCATTAAAATCGTTTTTAACGATAATAAAAATTGATAAATCGATCAATTCTTAATAAAAAAAAACAAATAAAAAGAAAACATATTCTTTAAAGGCTTATACATTTGCTTTATTCGTCTCATGTGCTTAATATTGATAATAAATTATCTATTGTTATTTACTTGCGATCACATCCCAGATCGTGAAAAAATTAGTTTATTGCTAATATTATTAATGGAATTTAATTAATTTCACTTGTAAATATTTTCCTTTTGTTAACATACTGGGTGGTCCAAAAGTCAGTTAAAATTTCTTTATATTTTTTTAGGGGGATAAAATCAGGGGATGAGATTTTATAAGCTTATATTTACTTCAGGATCCTAGAGAATAAGCATAAAAAACTGAAAAATTAAAGGTTTATAAGTATTTAGAGGACAGATCGACAGACATTCTAAATATAGTAATATGAAGAATGTATGTCGGTTTGCCTCTATACATTCAAAACTCTATATTACACACACACACACAAATGAGGTCCATATATTAAGCGATATGAAGAAATTATCTTCAACTCTTGTGAAAACAACTCATTATATTGTTAAATATACGTTTTATACGTGAAATATAGCCAGGTAAACACGCGAAAACAGTATTAACAGATGAGATTCGTTCTAAGTTCTATAAACATATTCCTATTTTGACATATTCCTAAATTAAAACAAGGAAAAAGAAAATGAAATAATAAAAAAAATAATAAATTAATAATTTATAAAGTTTAAAAGCTTAGGAAAGAAGGGAAAAAGTGTTAAGAAGCAAATCATAAATTCAATTTATATACACGCCTTACAGATATTTTCTTAACCTTACATAAATGGAATAAAAACAAAAAGAAGCGGAAGTTAATTATAAGTTTTCCTAAATATTTGAAAATGCTATTTAAATTCTAGAAGTTAATTAAATATCAAAATAAGGTAGAAATAAATTTTAAAAAAGTAAATTTAAATTGTCTATTTTTTTTATATATTTTCTTTTTTAAAAAAGGGGAAATATAATTAAATTCGAAGAACAAAATGTCTGCCAAAGCGAAAAGGATATTGGACTTATCTTTAATACTTTCTCTTGTGGAGACAACTCATTATATAGTTATACCGTAAATTTCCGTATGATAGAATAAGAAGAGAAAATTCTCACCAATTTGCCCACAACTAAAAAGGAACGATGAAATTTAAACTGGCGGCGCGACGTAATTGCATTTTTACTGTGGAACCAGCAAAGCATCAGCAACTTTCACGATTGTGAAGCGGATGTGAATGAGTCTGGATCTTATGAAGCATGGATGATAAAGTGCCACCATCTAACAACTGAGGACAGACGAAAAGAATTCGTGCATCGGCCAAGCGTTATCAAATTTGCACTTTTAGAAGGGGGAGAATCTTCTATCCTAGCTAAACGTGACGAACCCACAAGTGTCTTCTTCTACCTCTTCTTCTTCTTCTTCTTCTTCCTCCTCCTCTTATTTTATTTTTATTTTATTGCTGCGTGCACTTAGATTAAATCACTCTGCTTCTTTGACAATGATGTGATATCTTTAATCTTAATTTTTTTTAAATATATTTTTCTCTTGTTTAGTTTCATTCCTTTAAGAAATCTTTTTTTCTTCTCGACTTAAACACCTGTGCAATCCCTAATATATATATGAATATAATCATTTTCTTGATTAAAATCTTGTTCTTCTTTTTTTTATATCCTTAATTTCTTCTTAAAAACATTTAATTAACACAAGAAAATTTTCTATATAATTTTTATAAATTTAATAACAATAAGTTTTTCATTTATTCCTGTTAATTATAACATATTTCCACGTAATATTTTAACCATAAAAAACAATATTATTTCTAAATTTTATATTAAATTGATTCACTTTAAAGGCAATTAAATGAACTATAATTAATTAATTTAATAAAAAAGTAAGGAAATTAATTATTAACTATTTTATACTTAAAAAAAAATTTACAATTAAATTCATATTTATTTATATGACAATTAAATTTATGTAAATTGTTTTCAAATTAATAAGTTAATTTTGAAAAATATTCTGAATTTAATCTAATAAATTATTTATTTATTAATTTAGCTTCTTATTAATTAATTTTAATTATGTTTGATTATAATGAATAGAAAATATTGCATTTAATGTTTGATCTGTGAATTATGTTTTCTCAATAAACATACCAAGAAACACAAATATCACATATTAAAAGAAATTCTCAATAACTTGGTTAAGAAAATATCAATATTAGATACCTAAACATTATTCTTATATAGCAATTTTTATCATCTTAATACTGAAAAAAAAAAGTTCAATTTGCATATTTAATGTGTTTTCTTGTCACATTTTCTTGTTTAAATATAAACAAAAATATATTTAAAATGTATANATTTAAAGTTACTTTAAAAGTGGCTTACAACTAAATGATATTAGTTTTTCAGATTCAAATTTAAAATAAAAAAAGTGATTATTTTATTATATTAATAGTGTTTTGAGATAGTTTAAATCATAATTATATAAATATTAAATATATTTAACACGTAAGTAGCTTAAAATTACATTAATAATGGCTTTATATGTGAATGTATTGGCATAGGATGGATGGCTATTTTATCAAATTTAATTTAAAATAAATTATTTTTTCTGTTATATTAAACAATTCTTTTATATATTTTAATCTATAAATATATAAATTTAACGCTGAAGTAACTTAAAATTACATTAATAGTAGCTTACAGATAGATGCCAACTAATAAATTTCATTTGACTATTTTTATTTTTTTTTTTTGGTGTGTGTCCTATAAAAGACATAACCATAATGTTTCCTGTTTTGACAAAAAAGCCATTATGAGTCTCAATAAATTTTAAAAATGCCTCAAGTTATTATATTCTCCGACACTTAACAACGTTAAATTCTGACAAAAGTTAAAATGGCATTAAATAAGAATAGTGACAATTAAAAATGAAATTATTATATATAAACGCATAGGAGTATATATAGAAAGTACCAATTAAATTAAGGAGAAAGTTGAAAATTATATAATTAAATAATTACATTTAAATATATATAAAATCATACAGTTTCATTTCATTAAAGATCTGGTAATGCCGCGTATCGTACAGCATGGGTCATTACCTTGTCCTCGGAAAATTTCTGTGGGATTAGATTTAGAGCAGTAGTCATTACACGTGTAATTACTTACACGGGAGTTAAATTCCAACACACTTACGACAGTTTTCTCCCTCTCTTTCTACCTTTACTAGCTTTATAGTGAAATTCCTGAAAATCCAATATTTCGATCGGAAATTGATAAGAACACCCATCATATCCGATGCTGTGCGGATGCGGCTGAACATCAGATAATAAAGGATATGGTCTATTTATGTAGATGAACATTAGAAATATCAGAATACGTTAGCGTATTGAACACTAAACTTTTTGAAAAATGTTAGAAAAGTTTTGAGATTTTCCGGCATGATACAGTAATGTTATCAATAACTGCTTCAAGAAATGATAATGGATTCTAGGAAAAATGCTTGTGTTTTAATGAATTTTTTTCCGTTATTTATATACGAATTAAGTTAAAATTAATTGCTAATTTGTATTATTTAATACATATTTAACTAATTTAATTATTAAGCTGCAATTTGAAATATATTGTACACCTATAAATTCCCATTGCTTGTCCTTTCTTAATCTCAGAACGGTGTTAGATAGATGAAAATCGAGACCAGATATGGAAATCTCAGGAGAAGGAGGCCCCGATTAACTATATAAGGGCTTCCGGTTTGGCCCGGAAGTCACGTAATTTTAATTCAAATATTTTATCTCGAATGGTATTCCATAAATAACCGGCATGACTCTTTTGTTATTAGGAAAAGTATGATGCACAGAGACAAAGCACTAGTAATTTGAGATCGAGAGCATATATTTTAAATGAAATTAATTAAAGATATGATTAAAAATTGAAGCCCGGCATTATAATAAGTTTTGCTAATATACTTTAGTTTTAATTGTAATAAACTAAAATATAATATAGATATACACTCTATGTAATTTATATGTAAAAATATATCCTTGTCATATATACAAATAGTTTTATATTATATTTAAATAGATGATTTTCTATGAGACACAAATGGTTCTTTATGATGCACAAATAGTCTTGTATAATCCACAAATGACTTCATAATATAGAAATAAATGTTCTGAGACATAAATACGCCTCTTTATGATATAAATTACCTTCTATATTGCTATAAATGACCATTGGTAATATGATGATCATTATAATATTAACATTTTAATATATGTACTCATCGGAGACTAGATGGAAAGAAATCGAATAAAGTTGTGCTCGAAGCTATGGATCTTAAAGGTTCATCAAACAAGAAAGATCGGAAGGAGAAGAATATTATAACATTAGTGGTCCTTTATCAAAAATCACAATAAAAATGCTTTATTGAAGCAAAGAAATACAAGAAAAAATTGAAGCGCTTTCAAATACTTAATACTTTGGAAAATAAAAGAATTCTATGCTTTTTACCACATTAAATTTAGTTCTATAATAGCAAAATACTATAATTAAAATAACTCTTATACTGTATATTTTATATTTATGTAACATATATATTAAAATTTTAACATACGTATTAATTATACATGATAGAAATAGAAAGAGATGAAGATCTTGAAGCTGAGGACTTTGAAGATCCAATAACCAAAAAGAGAAGAGGAAGAAGATGAGGAAGAGGAAGAAGAGGAAAATTATTATAACGTTAGTGATCTTTTACTAAATAAAATTTGATATTTTTTCTAAAAGTCTTACACTATACACAAATATTCTAAATTATCATAATAATTAACTACTTTATACAAAATATCTCGATATTTTATAAATTTTCTAACATTAAATTCACTTTTACTGTAAGTACGAGGTATACATAGCCCCGATTTAAAGTAAATATATTGAATTGTGCTAGATACAAGTATTACTTTACAAAATAAAATTCGAAAAAACCGACCTTACCTTTGATTTATGTATAGTGGTATATAGATATAAAGCATTCTTAAACAATTTATGAATAAGAATAAAAATTCAGTTTGAGATCCAGGGGAAAAAGATTGTAGAGGGAAAAAAAATAATAGAAAATGGAAGAAGTGTGTTTGGGACAGGAAGAAATGAAAGGGACTCATATATCAGGCAAGTCTGCTTTGGGAATGGATGTTTAGAAGGGCTCTGAGCAATTTTTATTCACTCCAATTGTTTGCTTAATTGGATTAATGCCAAATGATAGATAGAATAGAAGAAAAAAGTAACAAAGCTTTCATGTTAATTAAGAATTAAAATTTGATTATAAACATATCCGACTAAATTTTTCTATTATCAAAATGCCACTTAGAAAGTATTAATCTTATAAATCCTATTATTTTACTACATCATTTTATATACTTTGTATATCTATAAACTTATTTAAAGTAGTTAAGGACGAAGTTAATTATTTTAAACCTANATTAATTAATTATTTAAATTAACGAGATTTATTTTTATACAAATTATATTATAAATTTAAATAAATATATTATTGATACGTTTAGAAACATGTTTATATCATCCTCTATAGTGGGTTGTGTGATGAAATTTCAGGTGTTACATAACTTATATTGTAAAAAATATCCTTTCTTATCTCATACTGTCGAAATATATTTTTCTTATCGGATATAAATCTAAGTCTAGTTTATCTTTCTACGTCTTACAAGTTACTATTATCAAAAGATAAGATATATACTCGTATACTGTATACAAACTTGTATATACAGTATATAAGTGTACACTCGTAGTTGATGTAGAGAAGACTTAAGGTTCGACAAGTCAAACTTCAAGATAAATTTGTGTACAAGTATTTTCAAGAAACCATATTCATGAAAAACGGAATCGTGCTACATTTCGGACGTTGTCACGTAAGCAAATATTTCAGGGAAAATATATATATATATATATATTAAAACAAGAAGAAGAGATGGCTGACAAGATGGAAGAATGTTGTATTGCACTATCTACTGTTATAAGTTATGTGATAGAAATATTACACATAGTAAATACATAAATTTTAAAATGTTTTAGGTATATAAGTGCTTGGTTCTGTATTCGTTTACATTATTTACACCTACTTTTAATGAAGAGTGCTTTATTTATTTATTTTTTTTAATTTTAAGGGATTACATTTTGCTTTTGTTCATATAAGAAGTGGATAGGTGTGATAGATATTCTACATTGTTTATATATAAATTTTACAATGTCTCGGGTAGGAGTTTTATATTTTAACACACAAAGTATGTAATTTTATTAAATTTAAGCTTCTTTTTTTACTATAAAATTATTTAATTATACTTTATTTTTACATTATTTAACTAAATAAAACAATCAATATTAAAGGATATACTTAAAGGAATTTTATTAATATTTTATTGCTTACATTTGATGTATTATATTCAAGTTCTATGAAATAAAGTATTTATACACTGAAAATAACTTAATATACATGTTATACCATTAGTTTATAAAGGAAATTATAGTAAAATAACTTAAATAATGTCCTTGAAAGGTTATTTCTGGAAAATATTTTAAAATTAAGCTAAGTTAGGTATATTGGTAATCATTTTGTAATATTATATAATTAATATTAATAAAATGTAGCTGACAATATGCATTTGCATGATTTAATATATGAGTAGAATTAATTATTGTATCCATATATTGTAAGCATGCATTTTTTTAACATTAATTAATGAAATAATTGCAATATAGTTGATTGATTAAGACTAAATTTAGCTTAAGGAACCGTCCATAAATTACGTGTACAATTTTTAAACCACTTTTAACCCCTCTTTCATATTGTGTACAGTTTTGAAGCTACTTTTGACCCCTCCCTAATGTTGTGTACAGATTTAAAGCCACCCACTTTTGACCCCTTCCCTAATGTTGTGTACAGATTTGAAGCCACTTTTGACTCACCTCCCTAATGTTGTGTACAGATTTGAAGCCACTTTTGACCCCTTCCCTAATGTTGTGTACAGATTTGAAGCCACTTTTGACTCACCTCTTTGAAGCCACTTTTGACTCACCTCCCTAATGTTGTGTACAGATTTGAAGCCACTTTTGACCCCTTCCCTAATGTTGTGTACAGATTTGAAGCCATTTTTGACCCTCTCCTTAATATTATGTAAAATAATGTAATTTTTGCGATCTCCTTTCCTTTAAATTGTATAGCATATCTAATTAATGAACAGAACCCTAATTTAAAATTTTATCGTAAAATATCCTCATGAATAATGTTCCACAGAAATTCTTTAAATTATTTTAATTAATTAATTATTTAAATTAACGAGATTTATTTTTATACAAATTATATTATAAATTTAAATAAATATATTATTGATACGTTTAGAAACATGTTTATATCATCCTCTATAGTGGGGTTGTGTGATGAAATTTCAGGTGTTACATAACTTATATTGTAAAAAATATCCTTTCTTATCTCATACTGTCGAAATATATTTTTCTTATCGGATATAAATCTAAGTCTAGTTTATCTTTCTACGTCTTACAAGTTACTATTATCAAAAGATAAGATATATACTCGTATACTATATACAAACTTGTATATACAGTATATAAGTGTACACTCGTAGTTGATGTAGAGAAGACTTAAGGTTCGACAAGTCAAACTTCAAGATAAATTTGTGTACAAGTATTTTCAAGAAACCATATTCATGAAAAACGGAATCGTGCTACATTTCGGACGTTGTCACGTAAGCAAATATTTCAGGGAAAATATATATATATATATATATTAAAACAAGAAGAAGAGATGGCTGACAAGATGGAAGAATGTTGTATTGCACTATCTACTGTTATAAGTTATGTGATAGAAATATTACACATAGTAAATACATAAATTTTAAAATGTTTTAGGTATATAAGTGCTTGGTTCTGTATTCGTTTACATTATTTACACCTACTTTTAATGAAGAGTGCTTTATTTATTTATTTTTTTTAATTTTAAGGGATTACATTTTGCTTTTGTTCATATAAGAAGTGGATAGGTGTGATAGATATTCTACATTGTTTATATATAAATTTTACAATGTCTCGGGTATATTNAAGATATATACTCGTATACTGTATACAAACTTGTATATACAGTATATAAGTGTACACTCGTAGTTGATGTAGAGAAGACTTAAGGTTCGACAAGTCAAACTTCAAGATAAATTTGTGTACAAGTATTTTCAAGAAACCATATTCATGAAAAACGGAATCGTGCTACATTTCGGACGTTGTCACGTAAGCAAATATTTCAGGGAAAATATATATATATATATATATTAAAACAAGAAGAAGAGATGGCTGACAAGATGGAAGAATGTTGTATTGCACTATCTACTGTTATAAGTTATGTGATAGAAATATTACACATAGTAAATACATAAATTTTAAAATGTTTTAGGTATATAAGTGCTTGGTTCTGTATTCGTTTACATTATTTACACCTACTTTTAATGAAGAGTGCTTTATTTATTTATTTTTTTTAATTTTAAGGGATTACATTTTGCTTTTGTTCATATAAGAAGTGGATAGGTGTGATAGATATTCTACATTGTTTATATATAAATTTTACAATGTCTCGGGTATATTAAGTGCTTTGTTTACATATTTTTTAACATTCCTCAAATGAAGAGCTGTTTTTATTTATTTATTTATTTTGTTTTTAATTTTCAGGGATTAAATTTTGCTGTCGTTTCCATAAGAAATGGATAAGAAAATAGAAAGAAATATTATCAATAATTTTAAAACATCTGGAATAGAAAGTTATATAATTGTGAAGTTTTAAAATGGAACGGTTTTTGGGTAAAATTTTATTGAATTTTTCTTCCTGTTCCTGTATTTTTTTTTCTTTTTAATATTTTGTCTTTTGTTTTGTTATAATTTCGTTTAAGCATACTTTGCGCAACATTAACGATCGATAGATCGACCCTTTTTCGGGGGGATAACTTTATTAGAAAAATCATTTTAAAAATGTCAGATAAACACTCAAAAATGGTTCGATCAAATAATCAAAATGGAGTCGTGTGTGAAGATTTTACATTAAGAAGTTTTTCTATCTACTTCGATGGATTTAGGTTGACAATAAGCAACTCCTACTGTCCAATGATATTCGGCACATTTCTGTCGTAGAGGACAGCTGCTATTTAATTACACCGCTATCGTCTTATTTATAGCTGTCAACGACTTGTACACATTTACTGGGCAGTTTGCCAGTTGCTTTTTCTCTCCTTCTCTCTCTCTCTCTCTCTCAACCCAGAAAAGCATATTGTAGGAACGTCTGCTTTGGCCAAACATCCAGTAAGTCTTCAGTAGAGCGGAATTGTGCTTCGACGTGTGACACATGCTGCGTTTTGATTGCTGTCAGCTGTACAAAAATAGCATTATATCAAAGAAATTGTTGTATTAACTCATTGCTCTAATCATAATCTATATACAAGGGATGACATCGGGGAAAAACCATCAAAAAATTGTTTTGTTGGGAGAAAGCTTTCCGAAATTACAAATGCTTACACTCTAATAATTGTAATATTATATCTTTGTTACATTACGTTATAAAAGTCGACATTATATCAATTTAATTGTAAATAAATAAGCAAAATTTTTTTAAAAAGTTCTATTCTAACGTATTTACGTGGATTAGTAATTAATACTATATTTTATAATAGAATAATTCAGGATAATAATAAAAAATACATACAAAATATTCACTTAAACATCAGAATTTAGAACTTATTTGAAACTATCCTCCGCAAATCGCGTAGAATTAAGTCACAACACTCCAATTACTACCAACAAAAGAGTGTATATAAATTTATATACGACCTTTTCTACTTGATCCTCATATAATATCGTATATAAAATGAATTAACAATTAAAATGAAGAAGTATTGAGATATTTTTAACCCTTTAATTGCTAAAAAATCAAGGAGGAACTTAGTAGATGCACGAGAACACTTAACAATTCAATAGTAATTTTACATAAGGAGTAAATAAAATATATACGATCCCACCTAATTACTTAAGCAATCTAAATTTATGAGGTCAATCGAAACTAATTAATATTTGTGACTAATAAAACCCAATCCCATGGTAGGGTTTTTAATATTAAAATTTGAAATCAATTTTATGAGTGTGCTTAGTTATATAGTGCACGTGTTTGTCTGAAAACCAAAATTAATCTGATAAGCAGCAATATTTTACGAGTTTAACTTACCTAATTAGGATATTTAATGTTTTACTGTAAAATTTTATCTGTTATATGTGGTTTTGGGACATTCAATTGAAAACTTACACGTGCAACTATTTAATACTATCTCATTAAAATGCAGTCGGATGCCATTAAATATGATTGATAGCTTGCAGTTTGACCATCATATTTGTCAGAATTGATTATTCAGTACGAGAATAACAAATCTTCTCCTACTAAAATTTCAATAGAAGAATATTACAATCTTCTTTTTTCTTCTTCTTCTTCTTCTTCTTCCCCTCCTCCCTCTCCTTATATCCCTTTGCTAATATCAGATTATTAACGTCTGCTAATTTGGTGTCGATACATCTTCTATTTTTTTTAAATGTAATAATGGATCTTCAATTGGAAAACCAATGATAAATACTTCAGTAATGGATCACTTATTTACGAAGATTTATACGCAGTAAAAAAACCCGTTTAAAGCAGAATCTGTTCAAAATAAAACTGTTTCTATTCCGGCTTACGAAGGTTTTACTGTAATTATTATTATTTTAATTTAATGAACTTGTTTTAAATTATATTTTGTACATCATCACCCTGCTTATAATTGAGTTTATGACCTTAATTGAGTGTATTAAATGTGTTTAATTAATAAATAATAAAAATCTAAATATTTTTCAGTTAATTTTACGCAGTTAAATTCTTAATAAATATATTCAACCAATAACAAAACAATGTATATTTTCATATTTTTCTATAAATACGATGTTATTAAATTTTAACAATTTATATAATTATTTTTAATTTGTAAACAAGAGCTGAGAGTTGCAAGAAGATGCAGGAAACAATCACAAATATGGAGTTTGACTCTACTTTCTCTCCAAAAGCTATGAAATTATGTAAATAATACAAATAAAAACAGATTTTAATAGCTATTTTTTTAATATAAACGATAAATTATATTATTTTCCTATTTATTTTTACATAAAAAATTAAATTTTGGGTGTTTCTCTGTGTTCATCTGAACTTCTAGGCCCCTTTCTGCGTTTAAATAATTTAAATTTTTTCTAATTAAATAATTATAATAAAATAATTAAATAATATTTTATATAATTTACAAAATTCGCCTGCAACATAATTAATTAGAGTAAAATTTATTTTATTTTACGAATAATTAATTTGAAAGCACACAAGGACACAGTATATAAATATA
>NW_019384700.1:547539-548907 GCF_000671375.1 Centruroides sculpturatus | reverse complement strand
TTTAGAGTTAATAAAATAAAATTAATTCTAAATCTTATTATTTTTTATTAACAAGGCAATAACATGATTAATTTATAATATGTTTTAATTAAATTAATAAAGAATCCTATCTTTAATAAGTAAATAATGTATATATACACCTGTTTTCTGTATTTTTATTGAAAGAAACTGTAATTAATTTCGTATTGGGAGTAGTAAAACTAAATTAAAATACCCTAACCGGGCAAGTAGAAGATTATTTAATAATACAAAGAAGTGACAAATCAAAAGCTTCGATAATAAAATAAAAACCAGGCTACAATTTTTAATCATATTTTTAATTTATTTCATTTAAAATATATGCTCTCGATCTCAAATTAGTAATATTTTGCTCCTGTAAATCATACTTTTCCTGATAACAAGAATGCCATGCGGGTCATCTATGTAACATTGTTTTTGAGATTAAGGAAAGGAAAACAGAGACAAAAATCTTTAATCATGTTTTTAATTTAAAATATATGCTCTCGATCTTGAATTAGTAATCTTTTGCCCCTGTAAATAATACTTTTCCTAATAACAAGAGAGTCATGCCAGTCACCTATGTAACACCCGTTTTTGAGATTAAGGAAGGGAAAACAGCCAGACATCCAGACAGATGACAATGCGAATTTATAGATCTACAATTTTTTCAAATTGCACCCCAATCGTATAAAGGTTTTACTGATTTAAACACCTCACATTATTAAATTTCAAGGTTTAAAGAGTTAAAAATTATAATTTTTTTTTAATAATAAAAATTGATTTTAGGAGGTGTATATACGTTTCTTTAGTATTTTATCTTAATTGAAGTGTGTCAACATCGTTACTATTACTTTCCTTTTTTTTATTTTCGATTTCCTTGCTCCACCTGTCAGTAATAGGAAGGTGATAGATGAAAGTGAAGTTAGCAATTGGTTTTGAAACATTCTTTAGACGGAAGGTGAAGTAATTCTTTGATGATTTATCAGAGACAAACTATTCCAAACTGCAAATACCCACAAAGAAAATACGATAAAAAAAAATCGAGCTAACAAAATGAACATCTCACTAATTCAACATTTCCTCCCCCCAAAAAAAATTAAGAAAAAGTTTCCTCCCCCTCAGCAACACTAATTTATTATTATTTAGTATCTTTTTTATTAAACTTTATTTTAAAAGATTAAAAGTATATAAAGTATTTATTTTTTTTTATAATATAAAAATTCTGAAACTTAATAGATATGTAAAATATAAAATAATATTGATCACATGTTTAAAAAACAATTCTTTTAAGCAAATATTTACAAGAGTAGAATGTTGTAAATCGTCTAATAAAAATTAATATATTAATATATAATTTTGTTTACTTAT
>NW_019384700.1:539167-546935 GCF_000671375.1 Centruroides sculpturatus | reverse complement strand
AAAAATCATTAAAATTTCATAAAAACTTATTTTAAAATTTATATTTTTGTAAATTTTCTTAAGTATGTTGTTAAATTTTAAAGTAGGTAAGTATATTTTTATACTGGAAAAAAAATAATGTTTAATAATTTATTTTTTGCATTATTGGATAAAATAGAGGATTTAATATTTTATTAAGCAGGATGACAAGAAATACTTAGATTCTTTTCTTCTTTTTTCCTACTATTTTTTTTTTTATAAAATTCGATTGTTCTATTCCTTAAATTGTTGATGTTAATATGATAAAAGTATTACAATTGATCGCTTAAAATACGCATATATACTGGCTTGGCTATGGGACTAAAGACCCAAAACCCAATATTAATATTGTAAAAGTATTTCTGTTAATAACTACGGTATAACCTATATATATATATGTAGGATATACACACAACTCTGTGGCTATTCAGGTATGAGGGAGGCATCGAATTATATTATATGTGTGTGTGTGTATTATATATAATAAACTCTTAAGTTTTATGTGTTAAATTATAATAGTTTAGTATAAAATTTAATATTAGAATATAAATTTTCTCATGACACTTTATATAATTTAGTTAAAGACCCATTGGAAGTAATCACGTCAATTTTATTATCTTAAGTATAATAATCTTCAATAGATTTTAAACGAAACTCTTAGAACTAGAAAATGTAATTCAAAAGACATTGGTTTGTCTATTTAAATTTCCATTCATGGAGAACTTACAGATGAGTTAAAATTCACAAGAGAATTTTATTTAAAATTCATCGAAATTTATCAAATAAATTTAAGTTTCAATTAATTTAAAAGCAATTAAATCAATAATTCTTATAAAAAAAATTTTTTTTAATGTTTTTAAAATTATATAAATTAAAATAATAATTAAAATAGCTTATTTTATAGTTTAATATCTTTTATTAATTTTAATTAATAATTAAAATAAATATACACAGAGTTATATTATAACTTTTAATGTAATTTAAACTAAATTGTTATCGCCATTTTTTTTAAATTTATTTATTTATTTATTTATTTTACATTTTTATTTTAAAGTAGATCAGTCAAGAGAATTCAAATTTCCATTATTTCAATCCAAAGACTAATCAAAGAAGGAATTCAGATAATTACAGATTAAATTAGAGTAAGAGAAAGCGTATCTTTCAAAAAGACAATTAAAGTTCTTTTTTTTCCATTCTCTTTTATCCTTTATTCTCATTGTAAAACTGATCATCACATTCCAAACTAATCTATTAAATTTATCTAAATTATTTTAAAAATAAAGTTAAAACACAAAAATTAACTTAATTCTTTAAACATTAATCAAACTTACAATATATATAAAGTGAACCAAAACTTAGTTATTGAGTATGCCTTTAAAACACCATTTACCAATTAACCGACTTTTGTGCCATGCTTTTCTTGTTTAGAAAGAGAATTTATATATATTAAATATACAGTTTAATGCATCAGGTGAATGGTATTTTATAGAATTACTTTCAATCTAAAGAATTTTAAACGTTATTCAAATGTTAGCGGATGGAAGAACTTTGTATCAATTGATGTTACCATAAAAGTAGCCCACCTAATAAGAATAATGAGTTGAATTTATTCATCAAAAGTACGGTACTTTAAATTCTACTTTGCATATTTGGTTAAAGTCGAAAATAAATTTGAACTTTTACTCCCTTCCTCGCCTCCATTAAAAATTGGCATTGACAGTTTTTAACATAAGTAATTAGACTGCAATTTGAAAAAAAACTGTAGACCTATAAATTTCCACTATCTGTCTGTCTGTCTGTCCTTCCTTAATCTCGGAAACGGTGTTACATAGACGACTGGAAGGATTTTCTTGTTATCAGGAAGAGCATGATATAAAGAGACAAGCCACTAATAATTTGAGGTGGAGAGCATATATTTTAAACTATATAAATTAAAAATTGCGCCTGGATCTAATTAAGTTTTGCTCATTTCTAATTGCAAATTTTAACGCACAAGAATAAAAGGGGGAGTTAAAAAATAAAAGAAAGGAAGAAAAGGAATACATTGATTTATTGGTTTAGTTTGGGTAGTAGATGTGTGCCATTGTTTTTCTCAGACTAACACCAGCAGGTGTGGAGAGATAGGTAACCGAATCCCTTGGGCACTTTATTGACCAGTGACTAATGGAGAACAAAGATAGAGAGCGGCAATAAAATTCACCTTTCATACCAATGTCCAAGTTACATTGATAGGTAGCAAACGAAAAGAGCAGGTGACGTCCTCAATGGTTCTTATCAATAAGACTCTTGTAGAAATGAAGATTAAATGACCATTTGTTTAATAGGTATTTATAAAACTGACTCAGTTTTTTGACAAATTTTATAGTAGAAGAGTATATCCAAGCTGCTTTGATTTCTATTTTTCAAAATGAAAAATTGATATAGTAAATGGGCGAGATAACCTAAAACGGCAAAGGATTTATTTATTTTTAAGAGAATTTTTATATATAGAAAGGAGGGAAGTAATATCTAAACGAGTGGAAAAACGAGAAGAAAATCATACACCTCAAAAATCTTTATAAACTTTATTTTTTCACTTACATTAAATTTAAAAATAGAGTTAAAATTTAATTTTATTCAAGCAAAACTCATTAAATTTTGAACGCAATTCAATTATACTTTATAACAAACGTAATTAAAAGTTATTTCTTTAAATAACGAGTTTAAAATATTTCTATACGCTTTAATAAGTAATAATTTAAAATAAAAAATAAATTTTTAGAAATTAATTTTTATTATTGAAGGGCGGAGAGATGTTCAGGAGTAATGAGACAAAGATTTTATATTTTAAATAAAAATTTAATATTTTATTAAGCAGGATGACAAGAAATACTTAGATTCTTTTCTTCTTTTTTCCTACTATTTTTTTTTTTATAAAATTCGATTGTTCTATTCCTTAAATTGTTGATGTTAATATGATAAAAGTATTACAATTGATCGCTTAAAATACGCATNAAGAGTGCGTTTTATTTGTTAGTTTAAATACTTATTAATAAGCGATATTTTATATTTATTATTAATATATTAACACGAAAATTTAGCTCAATGTTTATTAATTTCTTGTATGAAGCTTGATCTTGATCCTCCTCATCAAAGATCTTCCTAAAATTGAGGAAGATCTTTGTAATGAGAGCATCACTCTTAAACAAGTCTCAGGAAATTTCGTTTGCATGTTGCTTAATAGTTTTCAAATTAATAATGTTAGAAAATTTTCATAAAATAGAAGATTGTGATAATGTTTCAGCATCCAGCATCATTTGTAATGATGCTGGATGCTGAAACATTATCACAATTGATGCTGGATGAGGAAAGCTGGATGCTGGATGTTGATCTTAAGCGATGTAATCAGAATTTTACATACCTTCAAGTATATAAGAAGTTAAGTCTTATTCTAAAATAAATTAACGAATTTTTTTAAAATTACATTTTTATGACTAATTTAACTTCTCGATTCGCTTTACTAATTAAAATAAATTAATATTTCATCAATATCGTTTTTTATATGAATTTTCTATCAAAAAGAGAATTTTCAATTAAATGGATAATAAATTTAAATTAGTTAAATTGGTTAAATATTAATCTGAAATATGGAAATTCGTAATTATATCTTTTATGAATTTTTGAATGCTGCGAGAAGAATGATTAATGGATAGTTCTTTTTGGAAAGGAAATCAGTTATATCTGCATTTATTCGTGAAAAAAAAATGGTCCGAAAGAATAAAAAATAGGTTGGTAAAATAGAAAAAAATATGTTGGAAGAGTAAGAGAAAATAGGCTGGAAGAGTAAGAAAAATAGATTGGAAGAGTAAGAAAAATAAACTAAAAAGTAGGAGAAAATAGGCTGGAAGAGTAGGAAAAATAGGTTAGAAAAGTAGGAGAAAATAGGTTGGAAGAGTAGGAAAAAATAGATTGGAAGAGTACGAAAAATGAGTTTAAAAAGTAGGAGAAAATAGGCTGGAAGAGTAGGAAGAGTATAGATTGGAAGAGTAGGAAAAATAGATTGAAGAGTAAGAAAAAGTAAGTTGGAAAAGTAGGCAAAATAAGTTGAAAAAGTAGGGGAAAATAGGTTGAGAAAGTGGGAAAAAACAAGTTGAGTAGAAAAAAATAGTTTAGAAAAGTAAAAGAATATGTTGGAAAAGTAGAAAAATGCATAAATTTTATTCGATGTGACGAATCACTTGACAGGAGGAATCGTATGCTGCATTTCTAAGTGTAAGCAAAACGTCAAGGTATGCAAATCACACTTCCAAAACATTATAAAGTAGTATTTAATACTCAAGGAAGATTAACTGATAATACGATATATTTATATAATGGTTAATACGTTCTAATTCAAAATCCCGATTGAACGATGGTATTTTATCAACAAATCTCTAAACAAATTATCTCCTCATTTTATAGAACATTTAAAATAAACAGATTAATTTAATGATATCAGCTTACGTTCTTCTTAATAACTACGGTTTATCACATGAAACGTTTATATAATTAGCGAGATATAAGTAATTATTTTATTGTAANTACATAGGTGCAAAACCTATACGTAAAGACATACATAGGTGCAAAGCCTATACAAGGAGACATATATAGATGCAGAACATAGTGTTTAGACCTTAAACTACTACAATTATTCAAAATTCTGTTTCCTCATTCTACTACCCCATAATGCAGAGTTACAGCTGTAACCCTCCACCAACTTATTTACGAATTGTGAAATCTAAATAGTAAAAAGTAACAAAAAAATATAATATACGTAATCAATTAGTTTTTGGTCATCTTGCATGAACACTAAACTAGAAATTGCTAATCAGTGACTCATGATCTCCAGAGATCACGAATTGTGTTACTCAGTAGTCACAGTGAAAGAGAATTACATATAAAATGACTTAGAAACAATGACTTAAACAATACGTAAATAAATTTAACGTTATATTTTCCATCTTCCAATTCTCTTTCACTGCTTTTTCTATAAAACTCCTCAGATATCGCCACTCACCACTTGGAAAATCCTAATTTAGAGTACATATTAATAAAAGAAATCCTTAAATGATTTTTCTTAATTAATATGAATATTTTTAAATATATAAAATTAAATTTATTTAATTTTAATAATTCTTTAAACAATTAATTCGCCTGAAAGATTTAATATATAATTTCATACATTCTAAGAAAACTACGTTTACAATTTAGTATAAATTACATTATAATTGTCATTTACACATATTTGTAACAAACAATTTACAACAATTACATCATAATTGTCATTTACACATTTTAAATACAACAATTTCCAAAATTTTCCTACGTAATTTATATATATACAAATTCGAAATTCTTTGTATAAAAAGAAATTTTTTTTTTTGCATGAATTAAACACATTTAATTTTTTTATAAATACGATTTCTATTTAATTTATAGAAAATTTGAATATATATTAAGTTATTTAGCATTTAACTGTGTTGACATTTTGTAAATTTAATTTTTTACAAACATATTTTAATTTTTGATCATTGTTTTCTCGAGAGAAGTTTCTCTTCTTCTTATTTATTTAACTCAATTATATTATCCTGTAATGTTTTCAAGCTGCTGGTGATGATTAAATATAATCTATTTTTATTGGAAATTCATCAAAAAGGCATTATTTAATTACTTATAACCTTAATTTTATCAAATAGTTACTTCTTTAAATGATTTGCATTATCATACGTCGAATTAAGGGAGATAAATTCTTGTTTTTTTCCTTTACTTTTTACATTGTATTTAAGCTAATTTTTTTTACTTTTTATGTATTATTATTATATATTTATTTCTTTTTTTAATTGAAAGAGAATAATCGAGACTTTATCTTTGCACTAAACATCAACTTTGTGATAGAAAAAACACTATTGAATTGTGTTCTGTCTAACTGATGGTGATACCAACGCATTTATTAGCTTTTCCACTCACTAAAATAGCTTTTAATTATTTATATCTTAATCATTATCTCGATTTTATTTACAGTAAAACATATTTAAACAATTCAAATGTTATTTATTATCAACATTAATATAATAAACTTTGATAAAATGCATTTTTTTTCTCTCCAGCTCTGATTTGTGTAGTAATTAAGTGACTTTTCAAAGTTACTTTGTGAGTTACTACGAGTTTATCACTCGGAACTGTAACTTAACTGCTGATTATACAGATTTTTTTTCCAATGAAAATCATTCTTAACACGTAAATATTTAAAAATTCCACTCGAAAAACTATTGAAAATTGTCATACAAGTATATAACACCATACAAGTATAACCTATCAGAACTTATTTCAATTGATGAAATTGAGAAAAAGTTTGAAGTAGAAAACATTTTATCTTTTCTTTTTTTTTTAAAAAAACAGTTTTATAAAATGAAATTGCAAAATTTAACTTGCAGATGGATGTTTTCACAAGTTTGTTGATGACACGTATTAATTCCAAACAACGCTTAGGGTAATAAGAGAAGCGTCATTAAACTTACTCGGTAACGTATATTAATTCCGTGTTGGGAGATATAATCAACTATCAAGAAGTCTTGCAAAGTATATACAATTAGTAGAGAAGAAATTAAATAGTATCTATTTTTGCAACGGTGGAAAAAGTTTACCAGAAAATCTTCAGCATCTTAAGTGATCTTCAGCATCCGAGAAATACACAAAGTAATTGGAAAGTTTCGTATGGTTATTGGAAAAAGTCTGAAGGAGCAGAAGAGAGAGAGAGAGAGAGAGAGAGAGAGAGGAAAAATGCAAAAGGATACGAGTGAGTGGTCCCAAAAAAATCATGAATAAGTAATTCCGCAATTAGTGATAAGTTCGATAGATAAGAATATAAATTGTCTTCGTCTACGGTTAAATCCGTCGCAACTCAAATATTTTATCGTGTAATTTTTCTATAAATTTAATAATACAACTAACGAATAGATTAGAAATTAATTTAATTAACGTATATTTTAAATATTTTATTATAAGTAAATTAGTTTTTATAAATATATGATATATTTGAAGAATTAAATCGTTTCCTACTGATCGATATAGTTTTATTCTGATACATCGACGAAGCTTCCCCCTTACTTCTGTTTGAAAAAGGAAACTTCTAACAATTCCGGTAGAGTGTGGAGATCGATGTTAATTGAATAAGCGAAGAAAAACATACCAGCAAAACTGTAAGGAATATAAATCAGAAAGAGAAAATATGGGGCTAGGGGGAAAAAAAGAAAAAAGAAATTTTAAAAAGAAAGGGCAGAAACAGCATTGTCTTCAAACATAAATTTTTCTAGCAAACTAAAAATTAGATCTATATAATAATTTTTATTGCAAATAAATTATTAAATTTATACACAAGTTATTTATATATATATTTTACAATTTAATAAGCTTGTAAACTAATTAAACAGCATCAATAACTTGAGTTGAAAGTTAGAAGTTACAAGCGCATGTTTTTTTCATTAGTATCATTTTTTAAATTGGTAATTTTGTTTAAAAACTTTGTTTCAATTCTGATTTTTTAACTTAAAAAAACTGTAGAAATGCTAAGTTTTCCTGAAAAATCGATTACAATAAATTCAAAGTGGAATATAAATTTTGAAATCGATCCACAGTGCAAAATAACAAATAAATTACTTTTATAATTGCGTGTAGATTATATTGTATGATAAATATTTTAAAAAATAAAGATAATATAATTTATTATCATTAA
>NW_019384700.1:522730-536823 GCF_000671375.1 Centruroides sculpturatus | reverse complement strand
TTTTTTTTTTTATTAAGAAACCACGTCGATACTTTTATGTTATCGAAAGTAATTTGGCAATTCTTTCATCGTCGATTTAAGAAAGTAATTTCGATTCTTAAATGGATTCGTACTTAATCAGTTTGTTTTTGTTCTCGCCGTAGAAAAAAAAAGAATGGAAATAAGTTTACGTGCCAGCTGTTGTTTTACGTCACAATGTCATAACCTTAAGCTCCGCCTGTATACCTGTACAGGTATCGGAAATGAAAAATAGCAAGTCGCCTCGAGCAGTCTATCATGGAACGTGTTAAAGACGTACTCTACAAATCGCGAAGTTTACCACCAATTTCGTCCGACGGTAGTCCACGTGAACAATCAAAAAGGTGTTTTTTACGTTTGGATGGATATTCTTACTTAATCGGTAAGCTCTCTTCTCTCATCTCATTCGACAATTTAACTAGAAAATACAAGCTTTTCTAGTTAACTTTCATATCTATGCGTAGACACTATCGGTAATATTTTGTTTATAAAAGTCACCGCAGCGTTGTAAAAATAGATTCTATAGACATTTGGCAAGATACGACATCGTTTTAAACAATAATTAAATGCTGTCTTCGTATGTCAACATCAATATCCTATCTAAATCTATATATTTTGTCTCCTAAACAGTTAATTTGAAATTTTTTTTTCTTCCTCCTCCTCCTCCTCTACTTCTTCTTCTTCTCCATCAATTATAGTTTGAATTTTATTCGTAATTATATTCTATCGAATTTACTTTTTTCTACTTTAGATGTATTAAATACACACATATATATATATATATATATATATATTTCCAACTCTCTCATGTTGAAAGAAATTCTCCTGAAATGTGCTCTTCTCCTCGAAACAAATATATTTGCAATTTTTATTTATTTTTTCTTTAAAAAAATTATTAAAATTTTACAGACGATTAAACATAAATAAGGATGATAACTTGCAAGTACGTAGATGCTTAAATTTTATACTTTTCGACGAAAAAAGAAATTTAATAATTGGATAAATAAATGTTTTCGCTTATTATAAACATTTGGTGTGACATCTTTCGTTTCGCAGTTAAAAAAGAGAATTACTATATTTTCTTACTCCATCTTGGAAGATGAAGAGTCTTCGTTTTCAGGAGTAGAATTTATCATCAATTTTATTAAGCATATGCATCTTAAATTTAGTGTTATAATTAAGAGAATTTTAAATCTTCGAATTTGACTTTATTTGACATAATATTAAAGAGTATAATTCTTCAGGAAAAGTAGATCTACTATATAATTATAAAATTTCTTTTAATGCATTAATTTATTTTTATGTTTTCAACCTTTTCTAAGTTTTATATGGGATTGCTCTTTCTTATCAAATGTCTGCACTCTTTTCTTTCGTTCACATCCTCTCTAGTCAATCCCTTTTCCTTCAGATCAGTTTCTATGCAGTCTTTCCATCTTCTTCCTACCTTATTCTCCTGTCGACTCTTGCCTCTATCATCATCCTAACATATTATCATGAGAGATAAGTAGCTGTTCCTCTTCCTCATAAAACCCTATCATTGCAACTTCTCAGTTTTAATTTACTGTAATAAATGTATCTGTATTTGCATTATTTCCCTGCAACAAGGGAAATTCTTTTTAATCCTTTATGCAATTGAATTAAATAACTTATCATTAATACATCAAGAAGACGAATTTCTGAAAGTTAACTCCTAGTTAATGGGCTTATTGTTTTCGTATACTTAAATAACTTTTCATATCTCTTTGGGCGGAGCTGAAAGAGTTTAGGATCACCATTCCATATTAAAGAATTTAAAGTGTGAGTCGTCATTAATTATATTGGATGGACGTTTTCTTGAACTATGCAAAAGTCTCTTCACAGTTTTGGGAAACGAGTTCATTAATCTATTGGAGAATTGGGTGGAGATTCGTAATTGCTATTTATAATGAATGAATTAACTGTAGTTTATGAGCGGGCATTTGTTGATGACTTAATTTCATTGGGCGGAGTCATGTAGAGGTCAAGGATGGAGTGATATATCACTCGTATATGATATAACAATACTCATGGGACAAATAAGCTTTTCGCTTTAGTTTCCTATGAGAATTTATCGATATCGATGATAGTTTTAAAGTTACTTTAAAGGAAATGATGGCAAAATATGTAAACATTAATACAAATTAATAAGAATTTATCGTTATGTTGGTCTATTTTATAATTGTCTACAATCGACGATTTGGGTTGAGCAGAAAGAAAATTAACTTGAAATATTATCATTTTTTAAACTAAATCACTGAAAATTTAAATTAAAAAAGTCGAATTTTTAATGAAAAAAATGGTAGCCCAATTCATTGTATAAATTTAAGGAAGTTGCAATGAAAATAGATGGGGAAAACGTGCAAAAATTGACCATTAAGACGAAGATTTACTACGTTAGATATATCAAGATAGTGAGAGGAAACTGAAGAAAAATTAAAGATTTTTATACGCATAAAATAGTTAAGTATTAAATTGGAATTAAGAACGATTAAATTGAAAATTAGAAATTAAATTGGAATTTTATACAAATGGCATAAAAGTGTAAAAATAAATTAAAACTAAGCTTTGTAAGACTTTAAGAAATTTACGGTAGAGAGAAGAAAGATATTTTATGTAAAGAAATTCAAAAATTTAAGAAATTTAGGATGAAAATCAATAGTCTCCGGCTTCTGGAGACGTATAACAGGTTAAATATGACGACAAAGTTAACATATAGTAATAATTTTACAACATAAATGATACATAAAAAATATTGTTTTCAATATTTCTGAATTAATTCAAAGTTGGAATGGATAGAAATGAAAATTTGCTCAGTTAAAAAAGGTTTATGAAAATAATCAGTTAGTCATAAATTCCGAAATTTTTCAAGATATTGGGCGGAGTATCACGATAAAATATAATTTAAAATCAAGAATAAGAATATGTATTAAACAATATAAGTCATATCGAAGCCACGATATGACTCTGTCAGAAATTACGACCACTATAACTTATCCACTTTTAAATTTAGATCTTCACCATCAAAAGAATATTAGAATATAATGCTAAAAAATTCTAGTTTTTTTCAATGTTTAAAAGAATTATATATATATATATATATTATTTCCAGGAATATTTCCAGAACGGAGATATTGAAGTTTAGGAAGAGAGTATAAGATGAATGTTTATCATCAAAGTAAAGAACCGGTGTAATCTCGTTATGGATGGTTGGTGTCATTAATTTACTACAGCAATATGTTTATGGTATAAGTGACGCCTAAACATCGGAAGCAAACCTGTGGCTGCACAGGAAAAGGGTCATCAAGCAGTTAGATCCATACGAACCTAAGGCTATTTGGGTCATTCTCTGCAACACGAAGGAACTATCCATCAAGTAGTAGATAGATACTAACCATCTAAGTAAGCAGTATTTTACGCGATAACATTGCATATTAGAGTTTAGTTCACTTTTATAAAGTAGTTCGCATTTTCGATAGGTTGACAGGCAAAAGAACATTTATCATTCAACCTATAACTGAAGAGTATTGATCCGGATGCTAGCCACTCGCAGATAATGTCAACGTCTGTCACAGTATACACCAGTAATGCAGTTCTGTCACTGTTATGCGTGAAGAATTCTAAACCACAAGCTTTATACGATTCAACTGGCTGTGTTTATCACAATTTGTCATGGGGGAAAAAATAGATACGTCACGCTTCGATCTGTTAATTAATTAGCGCAGTTTTTCCCCCTATTCACCGGGAAAATCGGCAGAAAAAAAAGAGATTTTCGTAGAATTTTATCGATTTTTTTCCCTGTATTAAAAATTATGATAAATAAGTTAAAATTTTTTTTAAAATTATATCACACAAGTTGGCTTTAAATTATATTATAATTATATCAACATTCATCTACATTATTTTAATGCAAACTATAGAGGAAAAAAATTATTATTGCTATTATTCTTAACATAAAATAGCCTAGAATTATTTTATTTATGGATAATAAGTCAATTAAATGAGGCTTTAGCTTTATTAACCAAATTACTACTTAATTTGGAAAGAAGCAGTTAGTTATTTTCCTAATAAATTTCTGATTATCTATTATAAATTATCAGTTAATTCGTCCCATAAATTTATTTAACTTAGCTATAAATATAGTCAACGTCCTACTGAATATAAATTACTTGTTTAAATTTAAAATATTTATCCTAAAATCGTTCTTTACTATGAAAGAAATATGGGAGGTTATAAATTATCATTTTTTTCTTTTCTTTCCTCCTTCCCTCTTCTTAATCTTTAGAAACGAATGTTTAGTATAAATTAATATAAAACTGGATTTTTTACGCTTATATATACATCACTTAATGGAAATATTTAAATAAAAATATAATGTTAATAAAATTAATATTAAACATTTATAAACTATTAAGCTTTGGGGCCTCCTTCCACTCCTGATATGCCTTAAATATAAGTAATCAGGGACAGATTTGATCATTACCTAAACAAACTGCAGTTTAGGGCCTCGCTCAATGACTCTATACCTTAGGGTTTCACGTTTTTATATGTATTATTAATTGGTAGAGGGAACGGGTCTCTTATATTATAGCTTAGGGCCTTAACGAGTCTAAGTCTAGCCATTATAAGTACAAATTAGCCTTAAGATGCCCTCAATATTAAAACAACAATGTAATTGTTAACGCATTTTTATATTTTAAATAATAAAATGAATCAAAAACACAATATAATAACAAATGTTTTTGGGGGCACATAAATGTAAGGCCCAAATCAAACGTACTTCTAACCCTCCTTAAGATAGGGCTTGCTTATATTATTATTAAATTATAAAGAATAATTACGTATTTAATTAAAACACTTTTTAATTAATTATCAAAATTTAAAACTATAAAAGAATTTGATAATAATAATAATTTAACTTAAACGAATTGGCGTGTATTTAGGACTAAAGGAGTTCAACAAAGTTTTTTGGTGCTGCTATTAAAGTGAGATACAGTAACCGTAAAAGCTGACGAGATTTTCGAAACCTGATTGGTTGAAAAAGAAAATAGACAAGATGACGGTTGAAAATGAAATGTTGTGATTGGTTAACAATAATTTTAAAATTTTAAATACTAAAATAACGATCATAACGTGATAGAAAAGGATTTAAAATGGTAAATAAGATATAAATTATTTTTCCTTTTATTTAAATATAAAAATATTCTGTTTAACAGAACAATAATATACAAACTAATTCAAATATTTACTGTATATATAATCAGAATATTTTAAACTATTTATCTATTTCTATTGTGCTTAAACGCAGCTAAAATTTACTTTATAAAATAAATTTTACTTTAAATAATAATTATTTTTGCAGAAAAAATATTCTACCAAAAAAAGTTCTTTTCCTCGACTCATTGTTAAAAGCGGAGATACTTTTATTAATATACACTGTACAACAACAACAACAACAAAAAAAAAGTTAATATTTCTTTATTTTTATCAAATCTACACAACAAATATTTATTTTTCTGAGAGAGAAAATTAAGCAAAACTTTAACAATAGCTTCGATGTTCTTCATGCTTTTACTATACAGTATTTAAAATTTTAAATACATGTGTACACAGCGTAGTTCAAAATTCGAGATATAAAAGATGAATTAACTTCGTTAACTGACTTTTGAGCCACCCTATAGATAACTTTGATTGANCATATATATATATTTTAATATTTTTTAAAAAATAAATATTAAAAGTAATATAAACCTATCTAAAACGGAACCTGAATAAAACGGAAACCTGCTAAGTGGAAAAATCCTTCAGAATAGAGCGTTTTTGGACTGCAATTTTAAAATTGCAAGCATATAAAATTTCACTAACATCTGTCTGTTTATCTATCTGTCTATCTGTCTGTCCTTTTTTACTCTCGAGAACTCAGATAGACCAGAATGACACTCTTGTTAATAGGAAAAGTATGATTTACAGGGACAAGACACTACTAAAATTGAGTGCATTGTGCATCGCGATCTAAAAAAATTGAAGCCCTGCATTATTAATAACTGTCAAAATAAATAATTGCTGTTTCGTATTAGGAAAAATTTAAAAAAACCTGTTTAAAACGGAAACCTGCGAAACTGGATAAAACAAAAGGTACCGCGCTATTCCTGTTTACGCAGGTTTTACTGTATATTATATAGGAATCTTATTAAATAAATAATATTTAATACAGATTAAAATAAATATTTATCTAGAAATTTAATCAAGATTAAAGATGCAACAGCAAAGGAAAATATATTTAATTTATTACAAGTTTAACCGAATTATTAATATAAACTTTATTAGAATAAACAGTTTAATAAGTGACATTATGATATAAAATTATCTTATAAACACATTTAACATGTTGTTATTTACTTAATTAATAAATAATTTCAACAAGACTTAATAATTTTGTTACAACTGAAAGAGTGCGTTTTATTTGTTAGTTTAAATACTTATTAATAAGCGATATTTTATATTTATTATTAATATATTAACACGAAAATTTAGCTCAATGTTTATTAATTTCTTGTATGAAGCTTGATCTTGATCCTCCTCATCAAAGATCTTCCTAAAATTGAGGAAGATCTTTGTAATGAGAGCATCACTCTTAAGCAAGTCTCAGGAAATTTCGTTTGCATGTTGCTTAATAGTTTTCAAATTAATAATGTTAGAAAATTTTCATAAAATAGAAGATTGTGATAATGTTTCAGCATCCAGCATCATTTGTAATGATGCTGGATGCTGAAACATTATCACAATTGATGCTGGATGAGGAAAGCTGGATGCTGGATGTTGATCTTAAGCGATGTAATCAGAATTTTACATACCTTCAAGTATATAAGAAGTTAAGTCTTATTCTAAAATAAATTAACGAATTTTTTTAAAATTACATTTTTATGACTAATTTAACTTCTCGATTCGCTTTACTAATTAAAATAAATTAATATTTCATCAATATCGTTTTTTATATGAATTTTCTATCAAAAAGAGAATTTTCAATTAAATGGATAATAAATTTAAATTAGTTAAATTGGTTAAATATTAATCTGAAATATGGAAATTCGTAATTATATCTTTTATGAATTTTTGAATGCTGCGAGAAGAATGATTAATGGATAGTTCTTTTTGGAAAGGAAATCAGTTATATCTGCATTTATTCGTGAAAAAAAAAATGGTCCGAAAGAATAAAAAATAGGTTGGTAAAATAGAAAAAAATATGTTGGAAGAGTAAGAGAAAATAGGCTGGAAGAGTAAGAAAAATAGATTGGAAGAGTAAGAAAAATAAACTAAAAAGTAGGAGAAAATAGGCTGGAAGAGTAGGAAAAATAGGTTAGAAAAGTAGGAGAAAATAGGTTGGAAGAGTAGGAAAAAATAGATTGGAAGAGTACGAAAAATGAGTTTAAAAAGTAGGAGAAAATAGGCTGGAAGAGTAGGAAGAGTATAGATTGGAAGAGTAGGAAAAATAGATTGAAGAGTAAGAAAAAGTAAGTTGGAAAAGTAGGCAAAATAAGTTGAAAAAGTAGGGGAAAATAGGTTGAGAAAGTGGGAAAAAACAAGTTGAGTAGAAAAAAATAGTTTAGAAAAGTAAAAGAATATGTTGGAAAAATAGAAAAATGCATAAATTTTATTCGATGTGACGAATCACTTGACAGGAGGAATCGTATGCTGCATTTCTAAGTGTAAGCAAAACGTCAAGGTATGCAAATCACACTTCCAAAACATTATAAAGTAGTATTTAATACTCAAGGAAGATTAACTGATAATACGATATATTTATATAATGGTTAATACGTTCTAATTCAAAATCCCGATTGAACGATGGTATTTTATCAANCTTCTTCTTCTTCTCCATCAATTATAGTTTGAATTTTATTCGTAATTATATTCTATCGAATTTACTTTTTTCTACTTTAGATGTATTAAATACACACATATATATATATATATATATATATATTTCCAACTCTCTCATGTTGAAAGAAATTCTCCTGAAATGTGCTCTTCTCCTCGAAACAAATATATTTGCAATTTTTATTTATTTTTTCTTTAAAAAAATTATTAAAATTTTACAGACGATTAAACATAAATAAGGATGATAACTTGCAAGTACGTAGATGCTTAAATTTTATACTTTTCGACGAAAAAAGAAATTTAATAATTGGATAAATAAATGTTTTCGCTTATTATAAACATTTGGTGTGACATCTTTCGTTTCGCAGTTAAAAAAGAGAATTACTATATTTTCTTACTCCATCTTGGAAGATGAAGAGTCTTCGTTTTCAGGAGTAGAATTTATCATCAATTTTATTAAGCATATGCATCTTAAATTTAGTGTTATAATTAAGAGAATTTTAAATCTTCGAATTTGACTTTATTTGACATAATATTAAAGAGTATAATTCTTCAGGAAAAGTAGATCTACTATATAATTATAAAATTTCTTTTAATGCATTAATTTATTTTTATGTTTTCAACCTTTTCTAAGTTTTATATGGGATTGCTCTTTCTTATCAAATGTCTGCACTCTTTTCTTTCGTTCACATCCTCTCTAGTCAATCCCTTTTCCTTCAGATCAGTTTCTATGCAGTCTTTCCATCTTCTTCCTACCTTATTCTCCTGTCGACTCCTGCCTCTATCATCATCCTAACATATTATCATGAGGGATAAGTAGCTGTTCCTCTTCCTCATAAAACCCTATCATTGCAACTTCTCAGTTTTAATTTACTGTAATAAATGTATCTGTATTTGCATTATTTCCCTGCAACAAGGGAAATTCTTTTTAATCCTTTATGCAATTGAATTAAATAACTTATCATTAATACATCAAGAAGACGAATTTCTGAAAGTTAACTCCTAGTTAATGGGCTTATTGTTTTCGTATACTTAAATAACTTTTCATATCTCTTTGGGCGGAGCTGAAAGAGTTTAGGATCACCATTCCATATTAAAGAATTTAAAGTGTGAGTCGTCATTAATTATATTGGATGGACGTTTTCTTGAACTATGCAAAAGTCTCTTCACAGTTTTGGGAAACGAGTTCATTAATCTATTGGAGAATTGGGTGGAGATTCGTAATTGCTATTTATAATGAATGAATTAACTGTAGTTTATGAGCGGGCATTTGTTGATGACTTAATTTCATTGGGCGGAGTCATGTAGAGGTCAAGGATGGAGTGATATATCACTCGTATATGATATAACAATACTCATGGGACAAATAAGCTTTTCGCTTTAGTTTCCTATGAGAATTTATCGATATCGATGATAGTTTTAAAGTTACTTTAAAGGAAATGATGGCAAAATATGTAAACATTAATACAAATTAATAAGAATTTATCGTTATGTTGGTCTATTTTATAATTGTCTACAATCGACGATTTGGGTTGAGCAGAAAGAAAATTAACTTGAAATATTATCATTTTTTAAACTAAATCACTGAAAATTTAAATTAAAAAAGTCGAATTTTTAATGAAAAAAATGGTAGCCCAATTCATTGTATAAATTTAAGGAAGTTGCAATGAAAATAGATGGGGAAAACGTGCAAAAATTGACCATTAAGACGAAGATTTACTACGTTAGATATATCAAGATAGTGAGAGGAAACTGAAGAAAAATTAAAGATTTTTATACGCATAAAATAGTTAAGTATTAAATTGGAATTAAGAACGATTAAATTGAAAATTAGAAATTAAATTGGAATTTTATACAAATGGCATAAAAGTGTAAAAATAAATTAAAACTAAGCTTTGTAAGACTTTAAGAAATTTACGGTAGAGAGAAGAGAGATATTTTATGTAAAGAAATTCAAAAATTTAAGAAATTTAGGATGAAAATCAATAGTCTCCGGCTTCTGGAGACGTATAACAGGTTAAATATGACGACAAAGTTAACATATAGTAATAATTTTACAACATAAATGATACATAAAAAATATTGTTTTCAATATTTCTGAATTAATTCAAAGTTGGAATGGATAGAAATGAAAATTTGCTCAGTTAAAAAAGGTTTATGAAAATAATCAGTTAGTCATAAATTCCGAAATTTTTCAAGATATTGGGCGGAGTATCACGATAAAATATAATTTAAAATCAAGAATAAGAATATGTATTAAACAATATAAGTCATATCGAAGCCACGATATGACTCTGTCAGAAATTACGACCACTATAACTTATCCACTTTTAAATTTAGATCTTCACCATCAAAAGAATATTAGAATATAATGCTAAAAAATTCTAGTTTTTTTCAATGTTTAAAAGAATTATATATATATATATATTATTTCCAGGAATATTTCCAGAACGGAGATATTGAAGTTTAGGAAGAGAGTATAAGATGAATGTTTATCATCAAAGTAAAGAACCGGTGTAATCTCGTTATGGATGGTTGGTGTCATTAATTTACTACAGCAATATGTTTATGGTATAAGTGACGCCTAAACATCGGAAGCAAACCTGTGGCTGCACAGGAAAAGGGTCATCAAGCAGTTAGATCCATACGAACCTAAGGCTATTTGGGTCATTCTCTGCAACACGAAGGAACTATCCATCAAGTAGTAGATAGATACTAACCATCTAAGTAAGCAGTATTTTACGCGATAACATTGCATATTAGAGTTTAGTTCACTTTTATAAAGTAGTTCGCATTTTCGATAGGTTGACAGGCAAAAGAACATTTATCATTCAACCTATAACTGAAGAGTATTGATCCGGATGCTAGCCACTCGCAGATAATGTCAACGTCTGTCACAGTATACACCAGTAATGCAGTTCTGTCACTGTTATGCGTGAAGAATTCTAAACCACAAGCTTTATACGATTCAACTGGCTGTGTTTATCACAATTTGTCATGGGGGAAAAAATAGATACGTCACGCTTCGATCTGTTAATTAATTAGCGCAGTTTTTCCCCCTATTCACCGGGAAAATCGGCAGAAAAAAAAGAGATTTTCGTAGAATTTTATCGATTTTTTTCCCTGTATTAAAAATTATGATAAATAAGTTAAAATTTTTTTTAAAATTATATCACACAAGTTGGCTTTAAATTATATTATAATTATATCAACATTCATCTACATTATTTTAATGCAAACTATAGAGGAAAAAAATTATTATTGCTATTATTCTTAACATAAAATAGCCTAGAATTATTTTATTTATGGATAATAAGTCAATTAAATGAGGCTTTAGCTTTATTAACCAAATTACTACTTAATTTGGAAAGAAGCAGTTAGTTATTTTCCTAATAAATTTCTGATTATCTATTATAAATTATCAGTTAATTCGTCCCATAAATTTATTTAACTTAGCTATAAATATAGTCAACGTCCTACTGAATATAAATTACTTGTTTAAATTTAAAATATTTATCCTAAAATCGTTCTTTACTATGAAAGAAATATGGGAGGTTATAAATTATCATTTTTTTCTTTTCTTTCCTCCTTCCCTCTTCTTAATCTTTAGAAACGAATGTTTAGTATAAATTAATATAAAACTGGATTTTTTACGCTTATATATACATCACTTAATGGAAATATTTAAATAAAAATATAATGTTAATAAAATTAATATTAAACATTTATAAACTATTAAGCTTTGGGGCCTCCTTCCACTCCTGATATGCCTTAAATATAAGTAATCAGGGACAGATTTGATCATTACCTAAACAAACTGCAGTTTAGGGCCTCGCTCAATGACTCTATACCTTAGGGTTTCACGTTTTTATATGTATTATTAATTGGTAGAGGGAACGGGTCTCTTATATTATAGCTTAGGGCCTTAACGAGTCTAAGTCTAGCCATTATAAGTACAAATTAGCCTTAAGATGCCCTCAATATTAAAACAACAATGTAATTGTTAACGCATTTTTATATTTTAAATAATAAAATGAATCAAAAACACAATATAATAACAAATGTTTTTGGGGGCACATAAATGTAAGGCCCAAATCAAACGTACTTCTAACCCTCCTTAAGATAGGGCTTGCTTATATTATTATTAAATTATAAAGAATAATTACGTATTTAATTAAAACACTTTTTAATTAATTATCAAAATTTAAAACTATAAAAGAATTTGATAATAATAATAATTTAACTTAAACGAATTGGCGTGTATTTAGGACTAAAGGAGTTCAACAAAGTTTTTTGGTGCTGCTATTAAAGTGAGATACAGTAACCGTAAAAGCTGACGAGATTTTCGAAACCTGATTGGTTGAAAAAGAAAATAGACAAGATGACGGTTGAAAATGAAATGTTGTGATTGGTTAACAATAATTTTAAAATTTTAAATACTAAAATAACGATCATAACGTGATAGAAAAGGATTTAAAATGGTAAATAAGATATAAATTATTTTTCCTTTTATTTAAATATAAAAATATTCTGTTTAACAGAACAATAATATACAAACTAATTCAAATATTTACTGTATATATAATCAGAATATTTTAAACTATTTATCTATTTCTATTGTGCTTAAACGCAGCTAAAATTTACTTTATAAAATAAATTTTACTTTAAATAATAATTATTTTTGCAGAAAAAATATTCTACCAAAAAAAGTTCTTTTCCTCGACTCATTGTTAAAAGCGGAGATACTTTTATTAATATACACTGTACAACAACAACAACAACAAAAAAAAAGTTAATATTTCTTTATTTTTATCAAATCTACACAACAAATATTTATTTTTCTGAGAGAGAAAATTAAGCAAAACTTTAACAATAGCTTCGATGTTCTTCATGCTTTTACTATACAGTATTTAAAATTTTAAATACATGTGTACACAGCGTAGTTCAAAATTCGAGATATAAAAGATGAATTAACTTCGTTAACTGACTTTTGAGCCACCCTATAGATAACTTTGATTGATTATTAAAATTAATTTTTTTATATATAATTTAAAAGAGTATGGCTCTATACGCTTAGAATGGAATTATATATAAAACAGTGCAGTAGAACCTGCAAAAAACGGCCACCTACCAACAACGGACACATCTAAACAGCAGCCGTCGTACAGGGGGTTCGACCGAATAAAATAATATTAAAAATTTAACGTTTACTTCTTAAAAAGAAGAAATTAATTACATTTTATTATATTTAGCGTACAAATTCTTTAAATAGGAATTTTTTTTTTTTAAATTTTTAATCAGTTCAGAAGCAATAAAAACGGCATTATTAATTTTATAAATAAATTATACGCTACACTTGCTTTAACATAGGAGAAAAATTAATTAAGAAATAAAATTAATTTAATTATAAGTTGTTATATTATTTTACAAGAAGAGAAAAATTCTTCTGAATCATGTTTGTCTAAGATAATACTTAGTTGGAATGATCTATTAAAGCCATTAAGTTGAACTAATCACATGCAACATGTTTTTTTTTTACTGATTACAACGAATAAAAGAACAAATCAATCAGGAGATAAGAGATAATAATAGTCACTTAAATTAAAAATAAGGCACGAATTTACTTCATAAACTATGAAATTTAAAAGATAAAATAGGGAATTTGTAAGAAGAAAACAGCATTAATGAAGAGGGGGTGAGAAGGTTTATCTTCGCTTTATCATTCCTCCTATACCACACACAAGAGAAAGTTGGAAGTGAAGAATAAAGTAGAATATTAATTAATAAAAACGTAAACAAATATTTATAAATATATATATTTTTTTATCCTTGTATGATTGTGTTTATAGAAGTCGAAGTATGAATTCAGTAAGCAGATAAGAATTTTATTTTATTTTTTAATTTCTTTTCTAGAAAAATGCCCCGAAACTTTTAATTTAAGAAAAGAGAGAGAGAGAATAAAAAAAAAGATTTAACGATTATTAAAAAAAAATAATAACATAATAAGAATTTTGATGATGATAAGGAAACTTTCTCATCACGTCTAAGAAAGAAAAATATATCTGTACTTTATATATATATATATAAAAAGCTACTGGTTCTAATTAGATACAAACTTTTTAAGTAAAATAATTGAAAAAAATTTATATTAAACTAAATCAATTTTATAATTATAAAATATT